>NW_027364178.1:0-293093 GCF_046119375.1 Phyllobates terribilis
CCGCATTGCAAGGTGCAATTCTGAAATTTTTTGCTTTTTCCTGCTCCTCTTAGCATGATAAAGAAGATTCAAAGAGAGTGAGATGCCAGCTCCTTTCATTCAGTCAGTAGCTTCAATCATTTCTGGACGTTTTTCAATGGCAAAAATCAATGAATATTGTAAATGCACAAACAGTAATTTCTCCGCATTGCAAGGTGCAATTCTGAAATTTTTTGCTTTTTCCTGCTCCTCTTAGCATGATAAAGAAGATTCAAAGAGAGTGAGATGCCAGCTTCTTTCATTCAGTCAGTAGCTTCAAACATTTCTGGGATATGAATAACATGATGTTTTTCAATGGCAAAAATTAATGAATATTGTAAATGCACAAACAGTAATTTCTCCGCATTGCAAGGTGCAATTCTGAAATTTTTTGCTTTTTCCTGCTCCTCTTAGCATGATAAAGAAGATTCAAAGAGAGTGAGATGCCAGCTCCTTTCATTCAGTCAGTAGCTTCAATCATTTCTGGACGTTTTTCAATGGCAAAAATCAATGAATATTGTAAATGCACAAACAGTAATTTCTCCGCATTGCAAGGTGCAATTCTGAAATTTTTTGCTTTTTCCTGCTCCTCTTAGCATGATAAAGAAGATTCAAAGAGAGTGAGATGCCAGCTCCTTTCATTCAGTCAGTAGCTTCAATCATTTCTGGATGTTTTTCAATGGCAAAAATCAATGAATATTGTAAATGCACAAACAGTAATTTCTCCGCATTGCAAGGTGCAATTCTGAAATTTTTTGCTTTTTCCTGCTCCTCTTAGCATGATAAAGAAGATTCAAAGAGAGTGAGATGCCAGCTCCTTTCATTCAGTCAGTAGCTTCAATCATTTCTGGTATATGAATAACATGATGTTTTTCAATGGCAAAAATCAATGAATATTGTAAATGCACAAACAGTAATTTCTCCGCATTGCAAGTTGCAATTCTGAAATTTTTTGCTTTTTCCTGCTCCTCTTAGCATGATAAAGAAGATTCAAAGAGAGTGAGATTCCAGCTCCTTTCATTCAGTCAGTAGCTTCAATCATTTCTGGACGTTTTTCAATGGCAAAAGTCAATGAATATTGTAAATGCACAAACAGTAATTTCTCCGCATTGCAAGGTGCAATTCTGAAATTTTTTGCTTTTTCCTGCTCCTCTTAGCATGATAAAGAAGATTCAAAGAGAGTGAGATGCCAGCTCCTTTCATTCAGTCAGTAGCTTCAATCATTTCTGGACGTTTTTCAATGGCAAAAATCAATGAATATTGTAAATGCACAAACAGTAATTTCTCCGCATTGCAAGATGCAATTCTGAAATTTTTTGCTTTTTCCTGCTCCTCTTAGCATGATAAAGAAGATTCAAAGAGAGTGAGATGCCAGCTCCTTTCATTCAGTCAGTAGCTTCAATCATTTCTGGACGTTTTTCAATGGCAAAAATCAATGAATATTGTAAATGCACAAACAGTAATTTCTCCGCATTGCAAGGTGCAATTCTGAAATTTTTTGCTTTTTCCTGCTCCTCTTAGCATGATAAAGAAGATTCAAAGAGAGTGAGATGCCAGCTCCTTTCATTCAGTCAGTAGCTTCAATCATTTCTGGTATATGAATAACATGATGTTTTTCAATGGCAAAAATCAATGAATATTGTAAATGCACAAACAGTAATTTCTCCGCATTGCAAGGTGCAATTCTGAAATTTTTTGCTTTTTCCTGCTCCTCTTAGCATGATAAAGAAGATTCAAAGAGAGTGAGATGCCAGCTCCTTTCATTCAGTCAGTAGCTTCAATCATTTCTGGACGTTTTTCAATGGCAAAAATCAATGAATATTGTAAATGCACAAACTGTAATTTCTCCGCATTGCAAGGTGCAATTCTGAAATTTTTTGCTTTTTCCTGCTCCTCTTAGCATGATAAAGAAGATTCAAAGAGAGTGAGATGCCAGCTCCTTTCATTCAGTCAGTAGCTTCAGTCATTTCTGGACGTTTTTCAATGGCAAAAATCAATGAATATTGTAAATGCACAAACAGTAATTTCTCCGCATTGCAAGGTGCAATTCTGAAATTTTTTGCTTTTTCCTGCTCCTCTTAGCATGGTAAAGAAGATTCAAAGAGAGTGAGATGCCAGCTCCTTTCATTCAGTCAGTAGCTTCAATCATTTCTGGTATATGAATAACATGATGTTTTTCAATGGCAAAAATCAATGAATATTGTAAATGCACAAACAGTAATTTCTCCGCATTGCAAGGTGCAATTCTGAAATTTTTTGCTTTTTCCTGCTCCTCTTAGCATGATAAAGAAGATTCAAAGAGAGTGAGATGCCAGCTCCTTTCATTCAGTCAGTAGCTTCAATCATTTCTGGACGTTTTTCAATGGCAAAAATCAATGAATATTGTAAATGCACAAACAGTAATTTCTCCACATTGCAAGGTGCAATTCTGAAATTTTTTGCTTTTTCCTGCTCCTCTTAGCATGATAAAGAAGATTCAAAGAGAGTGAGATGCCAGCTCCTTTCATTCAGTCAGTAGCTTCAATCATTTCTGGTATATGAATAACATGATGTTTTTCAATGGCAAAAATCAATGAATATTGTAAATGCACAAACAGTAATTTCTCCGCATTGCAAGTTGCAATTCTGAAATTTTTTGCTTTTTCCTGCTCCTCTTAGCATGATAAAGAAGATTCAAAGAGAGTGAGAATCCAGCTCCTTTCATTCAGTCAGTAGCTTCAATCATTTCTGGACGTTTTTCAATGGCAAAAATCAATGAATATTGTAAATGCACAAACAGTAATTTCTCCGCATTGCAAGGTGCAATTCTGAAATTTTTTGCTTTTTCCTGCTCCTCTTAGCATGATAAAGAAGATTCAAAGAGAGTGAGATGCCAGCTCCTTTCATTCAGTCAGTAGCTTCAATCATTTCTGGACGTTTTTCAATGGCAAAAATCAATGAATATTGTAAATGCACAAACAGTAATTTCTCCGCATTGCAAGATGCAATTCTGAAATTTTTTGCTTTTTCCTGCTCCTCTTAGCATGATAAAGAAGATTCAAAGAGAGTGAGATGCCAGCTCCTTTCATTCAGTCAGCAGCTTCAATCATTTCTGGACGTTTTTCAATGGCAAAAATCAATGAATATTGTAAATGCACAAACAGTAATTTCTCCGCATTGCAAGGTGCAATTCTGAAATTTTTTGCTTTTTCCTGCTCCTCTTAGCATGATAAAGAAGATTCAAAGAGAGTGAGATGCCAGCTCCTTTCATTCAGTCAGTAGCTTCAAACATTTCTGGTATATGAATAACATGATGTTTTTCAATGGCAAAAATCAATGAATATTGTAAATGCACAAACAGTAATTTCTCCGCATTGCAAGATGCAATTCTGAAATTTTTTGCTTTTTCCTGCTCCTCTTAGCATGATAAAGAAGATTCAAAGAGAGTGAGATGCCAGCTCCTTTCATTCAGTCAGCAGCTTCAATCATTTCTGGACGTTTTTCAATGGCAAAAATCAATGAATATTGTAAATGCACAAACAGTAATTTCTCCGCATTGCAAGGTGCAATTCTGAAATTTTTTGCTTTTTCCTGCTCCTCTTAGCATGATAAAGAAGATTCAAAGAGAGTGAGATGCCAGCTCCTTTCATTCAGTCAGTAGCTTCAAACATTTCTGGTATATGAATAACATGATGTTTTTCAATGGCAAAAATCAATGAATATTGTAAATGCACAAACAGTAATTTCTCCGCATTGCAAGGTGCAATTCTGAAATTTTTTGCTTTTTCCTGCTCCTCTTAGCATGATAAAGAAGATTCAAAGAGAGTGAGATGCCAGCTCCTTTCATTCAGTCAGTAGCTTCAATCATTTCTGGACGTTTTTCAATGGCAAAAATCAATGAATATTGTAAATGCACAAACAGTAATTTCTCCGCATTGCAAGGTGCAATTCTGAAATTTTTTGCTTTTTCCTGCTCCTCTTAGCATGATAAAGAAGATTCAAAGAGAGTGAGATGCCAGCTTCTTTCATTCAGTCAGTAGCTTCAAACATTTCTGGGATATGAATAACATGATGTTTTTCAATGGCAAAAATTAATGAATATTGTAAATGCACAAACAGTAATTTCTCCGCATTGCAAGGTGCAATTCTGAAATTTTTTGCTTTTTCCTGCTCCTCTTAGCATGATAAAGAAGATTCAAAGAGAGTGAGATGCCAGCTCCTTTCATTCAGTCAGTAGCTTCAATCATTTCTGGACGTTTTTCAATGGCAAAAATCAATGAATATTGTAAATGCACAAACAGTAATTTCTCCGCATTGCAAGGTGCAATTCTGAAATTTTTTGCTTTTTCCTGCTCCTCTTAGCATGATAAAGAAGATTCAAAGAGAGTGAGATGCCAGCTCCTTTCATTCAGTCAGTAGCTTCAATCATTTCTGGATGTTTTTCAATGGCAAAAATCAATGAATATTGTAAATGCACAAACAGTAATTTCTCCGCATTGCAAGGTGCAATTCTGAAATTTTTTGCTTTTTCCTGCTCCTCTTAGCATGATAAAGAAGATTCAAAGAGAGTGAGATGCCAGCTCCTTTCATTCAGTCAGTAGCTTCAATCATTTCTGGTATATGAATAACATGATGTTTTTCAATGGCAAAAATCAATGAATATTGTAAATGCACAAACAGTAATTTCTCCGCATTGCAAGTTGCAATTCTGAAATTTTTTGCTTTTTCCTGCTCCTCTTAGCATGATAAAGAAGATTCAAAGAGAGTGAGATTCCAGCTCCTTTCATTCAGTCAGTAGCTTCAATCATTTCTGGACGTTTTTCAATGGCAAAAGTCAATGAATATTGTAAATGCACAAACAGTAATTTCTCCGCATTGCAAGGTGCAATTCTGAAATTTTTTGCTTTTTCCTGCTCCTCTTAGCATGATAAAGAAGATTCAAAGAGAGTGAGATGCCAGCTCCTTTCATTCAGTCAGTAGCTTCAATCATTTCTGGACGTTTTTCAATGGCAAAAATCAATGAATATTGTAAATGCACAAACAGTAATTTCTCCGCATTGCAAGATGCAATTCTGAAATTTTTTGCTTTTTCCTGCTCCTCTTAGCATGATAAAGAAGATTCAAAGAGAGTGAGATGCCAGCTCCTTTCATTCAGTCAGTAGCTTCAATCATTTCTGGACGTTTTTCAATGGCAAAAATCAATGAATATTGTAAATGCACAAACAGTAATTTCTCCGCATTGCAAGGTGCAATTCTGAAATTTTTTGCTTTTTCCTGCTCCTCTTAGCATGATAAAGAAGATTCAAAGAGAGTGAGATGCCAGCTCCTTTCATTCAGTCAGTAGCTTCAATCATTTCTGGTATATGAATAACATGATGTTTTTCAATGGCAAAAATCAATGAATATTGTAAATGCACAAACAGTAATTTCTCCGCATTGCAAGGTGCAATTCTGAAATTTTTTGCTTTTTCCTGCTCCTCTTAGCATGATAAAGAAGATTCAAAGAGAGTGAGATGCCAGCTCCTTTCATTCAGTCAGTAGCTTCAATCATTTCTGGACGTTTTTCAATGGCAAAAATCAATGAATATTGTAAATGCACAAACTGTAATTTCTCCGCATTGCAAGGTGCAATTCTGAAATTTTTTGCTTTTTCCTGCTCCTCTTAGCATGATAAAGAAGATTCAAAGAGAGTGAGATGCCAGCTCCTTTCATTCAGTCAGTAGCTTCAGTCATTTCTGGACGTTTTTCAATGGCAAAAATCAATGAATATTGTAAATGCACAAACAGTAATTTCTCCGCATTGCAAGGTGCAATTCTGAAATTTTTTGCTTTTTCCTGCTCCTCTTAGCATGGTAAAGAAGATTCAAAGAGAGTGAGATGCCAGCTCCTTTCATTCAGTCAGTAGCTTCAATCATTTCTGGTATATGAATAACATGATGTTTTTCAATGGCAAAAATCAATGAATATTGTAAATGCACAAACAGTAATTTCTCCGCATTGCAAGGTGCAATTCTGAAATTTTTTGATTTTTCCTGCTCCTCTTAGCATGATAAAGAAGATTCAAAGAGAGTGAGATGCCAGCTCCTTTCATTCAGTCAGTAGCTTCAATCATTTCTGGACGTTTTTCAATGGCAAAAATCAATGAATATTGTAAATGCACAAACAGTAATTTCTCCGCATTGCAAGGTGCAATTCTGAAATTTTTTGCTTTTTCCTGCTCCTCTTAGCATGATAAAGAAGATTCAAAGAGAGTGAGATGCCAGCTCCTTTCATTCAGTCAGTAGCTTCAATCATTTCTGGTATATGAATAACATGATGTTTTTCAATGGCAAAAATCAATGAATATTGTAAATGCACAAACAGTAATTTCTCCGCATTGCAAGTTGCAATTCTGAAATTTTTTGCTTTTTCCTGCTCCTCTTAGCATGATAAAGAAGATTCAAAGAGAGTGAGATTCCAGCTCCTTTCATTCAGTCAGTAGCTTCAATCATTTCTGGACGTTTTTCAATGGCAAAAATCAATGAATATTGTAAATGCACAAACAGTAATTTCTCCGCATTGCAAGGTGCAATTCCGAAATTTTTTGCTTTTTCCTGCTCCTCTTAGCATGATAAAGAAGATTCAAAGAGAGTGAGATGCCAGCTCCTTTCATTCAGTCAGTAGCTTCAATCATTTCTGGACGTTTTTCAATGGCAAAAATCAATGAATATTGTAAATGCACAAACAGTAATTTCTCCGCATTGCAAGATGCAATTCTGAAATTTTTTGCTTTTTCCTGCTCCTCTTAGCATGATAAAGAAGATTCAAAGAGAGTGAGATGCCAGCTCCTTTCATTCAGTCAGCAGCTTCAATCATTTCTGGACGTTTTTCAATGGCAAAAATCAATGAATATTGTAAATGCACAAACAGTAATTTCTCCGCATTGCAAGGTGCAATTCTGAAATTTTTTGCTTTTTCCTGCTCCTCTTAGCATGATAAAGAAGATTCAAAGAGAGTGAGATGCCAGCTCCTTTCATTCAGTCAGTAGCTTCAATCATTTCTGGTATATGAATAACATGATGTTTTTCAATGGCAAAAATCAATGAATATTGTAAATGCACAAACAGTAATTTCTCCGCATTGCAAGGTGCAATTCTGAAATTTTTTGCTTTTTCCTGCTCCTCTTAGCATGATAAAGAAGATTCAAAGAGAGTGAGATGCCAGCTCCTTTCATTCAGTCAGTAGCTTCAATCATTTCCGGACGTTTTTCAATGGCAAAAATCAATGAATATTGTAAATGCACAAACTGTAATTTCTCCGCATTGCAAGGTGCAATTCTGAAATTTTTTGCTTTTTCCTGCTCCTCTTAGCATGATAAAGAAGATTCAAAGAGAGTGAGATGCCAGCTCCTTTCATTCAGTCAGTAGCTTCAGTCATTTCTGGACGTTTTTCAATGGCAAAAATCAATGAATATTGTAAATGCACAAACAGTAATTTCTCCGCATTGCAAGGTGCAATTCTGAAATTTTTTGCTTTTTCCTGCTCCTCTTAGCATGATAAAGAAGATTCAAAGAGAGTGAGATGCCAGCTCCTTTCATTCAGTCAGTAGCTTCAAACATTTCTGGTATAAACATTTCTGGACGTTTTTCAATGGCAAAAATCAATGAATATTGTAAAAGCACAAACAGTAATATCTCCACATTGCAAGGTGCAATTCTGAAATTTTTTGCTTTTTCCTGCTAATCCTAGCATGATAAAGAAGATTCAAATAGAGTGAGATGCCAGCTCCTTTCATTCAGTCAGTAGCTTCAAACATTTCTGGACGTTTTTCAATGGCAAAATTCAATGAATATTGTAAATGCACAAACAGTAATATCTCCACATTGCCAGGTGCAATTCTGAAATTTTTTGCTTTTTCCTGCTAATCCTAGCATGATAAAGAAGATTCAAAGAGAGTGAGATGCCAGCTCCTTTCATTCAGTCAGTAGCTTCAATCATTTCTGGACGTTTTTCAATGGCAAAAATCAATGAATATTGTAAATGCACAAACAGTAATTTCTCCGCATTGCAAGGTGCAATTCTGAAATTTTTTGCTTTTTCCTGCTCCTCTTAGCATGATAAAGAAGATTCAAAGAGAGTGAGATGCCAGCTCCTTTCATTCAGTCAGTAGCTTCAATCATTTCTGGACGTTTTTCAATGGCAAAAATCAATGAATATTGTAAATGCACAAACAGTAATTTCTCCGCATTGCAAGGTGCAATTCTGAAATTTTTTGCTTTTTCCTGCTCCTCTTAGCATGATAAAGAAGATTCAAAGAGAGTGAGATGCCAGCTCCTTTCATTCAGTCAGTAGCTTCAATCATTTCTGGTATATGAATAACATGATGTTTTTCAATGGCAAAAATCAATGAATATTGTAAATGCACAAACAGTAATTTCTCCGCATTGCAAGGTGCAATTCTGAAATTTTTTGCTTTTTCCTGCTCCTCTTAGCATGATAAAGAAGATTCAAAGAGAGTGAGATGCCAGCTCCTTTCATTCAGTCAGTAGCTTCAATCATTTCTGGACGTTTTTCAATGGCAAAAATCAATGAATATTGTAAATGCACAAACAGTAATTTCTCCGCATTGCAAGATGCAATTCTGAAATTTTTTGGTTTTTCCTGCTCCTCTTAGCATGATAAAGAAGATTCAAAGAGAGTGAGATGCCAGCTCCTTTCATTCAGTCAGTAGCTTCAGTCATTTCTGGACGTTTTTCAATGGCAAAAATCAATGAATATTGTAAATGCACAAACAGTAATTTCTCTGCATTGCAAGGTGCAATTCTGAAATTTTTTGCTTTTTCCTGCTCCTCTTAGCATGATAAAGAAGATTCAAAGAGAGTGAGATGCCAGCTCCTTTCTTTCAGTCAGTAGCTTCAAACATTTCTGGTATAAACATTTCTGGACGTTTTTCAATGGCAAAAATCAATGAATATTGTAAATGCACAAACAGTAATATCTCCACATTGCAAGGTGCAATGCTGAAATTTTTTGCTTTTTCCTGCTAATCCTAGCATGATAAAGAAGATTCAAATAGAGTGAGATGCCAGCTCCTTTCATTCAGTCAGTAGCTTCAAACATTTCTGGACGTTTTTCATTGGCAAAAATCAATGAATATTGTAAATGCACAAACAGTAATATCTCCACATTGCAAGGTGCAATTCTGAAATTTTTTGCTTTTTCCTGCTAATCCTAGCATGATAAAGAAGATTCAAAGAGAGTGAGATGTCAGCTCCTTTCATTCAGTCAGTAGCTTCAAACATTTCTGGTATATGAATAACATGATGTTTTTCAATGGCAAAAATCAATGAATATTGTAAATGCACAAACAGTAATATCTCCACATTGCAAGGTGCAATTCTGAAATTTTTTGCTTTTTCCTGCTAATCCTAGCATGATAAAGAAGATTCAAAGAGAGTGAGATGCCAGCTCCTTTCATTCAGTCAGTAGCTTCAAACATTTCTGGACGTTTTTCAATGGCAAAAATCAATGAATATTGTAAATGCACAAACAGTAATATCTCCACATTGCAAGGTGCAATTCTGAAATTTTTTGCTTTTTCCTGCTACTCTTAGCATGATAAAGAAGATTCAAAGAGAGTGAGATGCCAGCTCCTTTCATTCAGTCAGTAGCTTCAATCATTTCTGGACGTTTTTCAATGGCAAAAATCAATGAATATTGTAAATGCACAAACAGTAATTTCTCCGCATTGCAAGGTGCAATTCTGAATTTTTTTGCTTTTTCCTGCTCCTCTTAGCATGGTAAAGAAGATTCAAAGAGAGTGAGATGCCAGCTCCTTTCATTCAGTCAGTAGCTTCAGTCATTTCTGGACGTTTTTCAATGGCAAAAATCAATGAATATTGTAAATGCACAAAAAGTAATTTCTCCGCATTGCAAGGTGCAATTCTGAAATTTTTTGCTTTTTCCTGCTCCTCTTAGCATGATAAAGAAGATTCAAAGAGAGTGAGATGCCAGCTCCTTTCATTCAGTCAGTAGCTTCAAACATTTCTGGTATAAACATTTCTGGACGTTTTTCAATGGCAAAAATCAATGAATATTGTAAATGCACAAACAGTAATATCTCCACATTGCAAGGTGCAATTCTGAAATTTTTTGCTTTTTCCTGCTAATCCTAGCATGATAAAGAAGATTCAAATAGAGTGAGATGCCAGCTCCTTTCATTCAGTCAGTAGCTTCAAACATTTCTGGACGTTTTTCAATGGCAAAATTCAATGAATATTGTAAATGCACAAACAGTAATATCTCCACATTGCAAGGTGCAATTCTGAAATTTTTTGCTTTTTCCTGCTCCTCTTAGCATGATAAAGAAGATTCAAAGAGAGTGAGATGCCAGCTCCTTTCATTCAGTCAGTAGCTTCAATCATTTCTGGTATATGAATAACATGATGTTTTTCAATGGCAAAAATCAATGAATATTGTAAATGCACAAACAGTAATTTCTCCGCATTGCAAGGTGCAATTCTGAAATTTTTTGCTTTTTCCTGCTCCTCTTAGCATGATAAAGAAGATTCAAAGAGAGTGAGATGCCAGCTCCTTTCATTCAGTCAGTAGCTTCAATCATTTCCGGACGTTTTTCAATGGCAAAAATCAATGAATATTGTAAATGCACAAACTGTAATTTCTCCGCATTGCAAGGTGCAATTCTGAAATTTTTTGCTTTTTCCTGCTCCTCTTAGCATGATAAAGAAGATTCAAAGAGAGTGAGATGCCAGCTCCTTTCATTCAGTCAGTAGCTTCAGTCATTTCTGGACGTTTTTCAATGGCAAAAATCAATGAATATTGTAAATGCACAAACAGTAATTTCTCCGCATTGCAAGGTGCAATTCTGAAATTTTTTGCTTTTTCCTGCTCCTCTTAGCATGATAAAGAAGATTCAAAGAGAGTGAGATGCCAGCTCCTTTCATTCAGTCAGTAGCTTCAAACATTTCTGGTATAAACATTTCTGGACGTTTTTCAATGGCAAAAATCAATGAATATTGTAAAAGCACAAACAGTAATATCTCCACATTGCAAGGTGCAATTCTGAAATTTTTTGCTTTTTCCTGCTAATCCTAGCATGATAAAGAAGATTCAAATAGAGTGAGATGCCAGCTCCTTTCATTCAGTCAGTAGCTTCAAACATTTCTGGACGTTTTTCAATGGCAAAATTCAATGAATATTGTAAATGCACAAACAGTAATATCTCCACATTGCCAGGTGCAATTCTGAAATTTTTTGCTTTTTCCTGCTAATCCTAGCATGATAAAGAAGATTCAAAGAGAGTGAGATGCCAGCTCCTTTCATTCAGTCAGTAGCTTCAATCATTTCTGGACGTTTTTCAATGGCAAAAATCAATGAATATTGTAAATGCACAAACAGTAATTTCTCCGCATTGCAAGGTGCAATTCTGAAATTTTTTGCTTTTTCCTGCTCCTCTTAGCATGATAAAGAAGATTCAAAGAGAGTGAGATGCCAGCTCCTTTCATTCAGTCAGTAGCTTCAATCATTTCTGGACGTTTTTCAATGGCAAAAATCAATGAATATTGTAAATGCACAAACAGTAATTTCTCCGCATTGCAAGGTGCAATTCTGAAATTTTTTGCTTTTTCCTGCTCCTCTTAGCATGATAAAGAAGATTCAAAGAGAGTGAGATGCCAGCTCCTTTCATTCAGTCAGTAGCTTCAATCATTTCTGGTATATGAATAACATGATGTTTTTCAATGGCAAAAATCAATGAATATTGTAAATGCACAAACAGTAATTTCTCCGCATTGCAAGGTGCAATTCTGAAATTTTTTGCTTTTTCCTGCTCCTCTTAGCATGATAAAGAAGATTCAAAGAGAGTGAGATGCCAGCTCCTTTCATTCAGTCAGTAGCTTCAATCATTTCTGGACGTTTTTCAATGGCAAAAATCAATGAATATTGTAAATGCACAAACAGTAATTTCTCCGCATTGCAAGATGCAATTCTGAAATTTTTTGGTTTTTCCTGCTCCTCTTAGCATGATAAAGAAGATTCAAAGAGAGTGAGATGCCAGCTCCTTTCATTCAGTCAGTAGCTTCAGTCATTTCTGGACGTTTTTCAATGGCAAAAATCAATGAATATTGTAAATGCACAAACAGTAATTTCTCCGCATTGCAAGGTGCAATTCTGAAATTTTTTGCTTTTTCCTGCTCCTCTTAGCATGATAAAGAAGATTCAAAGAGAGTGAGATGCCAGCTCCTTTCTTTCAGTCAGTAGCTTCAAACATTTCTGGTATAAACATTTCTGGACGTTTTTCAATGGCAAAAATCAATGAATATTGTAAATGCACAAACAGTAATATCTCCACATTGCAAGGTGCAATGCTGAAATTTTTTGCTTTTTCCTGCTAATCCTAGCATGATAAAGAAGATTCAAATAGAGTGAGATGCCAGCTCCTTTCATTCAGTCAGTAGCTTCAAACATTTCTGGACGTTTTTCATTGGCAAAAATCAATGAATATTGTAAATGCACAAGCAGTAATATCTCCACATTGCAAGGTGCAATTCTGAAATTTTTTGCTTTTTCCTGCTAATCCTAGCATGATAAAGAAGATTCAAAGAGAGTGAGATGTCAGCTCCTTTCATTCAGTCAGTAGCTTCAATCATTTCTGGACGTTTTTCAATGGCAAAAATCAATGAATATTGTAAATGCACAAACAGTAATTTCTCCGCATTGCAAGGTGCAATTCTGAATTTTTTTGCTTTTTCCTGCTCCTCTTAGCATGGTAAAGAAGATTCAAAGAGAGTGAGATGCCAGCTCCTTTCATTCAGTCAGTAGCTTCAGTCATTTCTGGACGTTTTTCAATGGCAAAAATCAATGAATATTGTAAATGCACAAAAAGTAATTTCTCCGCATTGCAAGGTGCAATTCTGAAATTTTTTGCTTTTTCCTGCTCCTCTTAGCATGATAAAGAAGATTCAAAGAGAGTGAGATGCCAGCTCCTTTCATTCAGTCAGTAGCTTCAAACATTTCTGGTATAAACATTTCTGGACGTTTTTCAATGGCAAAAATCAATGAATATTGTAAATGCACAAACAGTAATATCTCCACATTGCAAGGTGCAATTCTGAAATTTTTTGCTTTTTCCTGCTAATCCTAGCATGATAAAGAAGATTCAAATAGAGTGAGATGCCAGCTCCTTTCATTCAGTCAGTAGCTTCAAACATTTCTGGACGTTTTTCAATGGCAAAATTCAATGAATATTGTAAATGCACAAACAGTAATATCTCCACATTGCAAGGTGCAATTCTGAAATTTTTTGCTTTTTCCTGCTCCTCTTAGCATGATAAAGAAGATTCAAAGAGAGTGAGATGCCAGCTCCTTTCATTCAGTCAGTAGCTTCAATCATTTCTGGATGTTTTTCAATGGCAAAAATCAATGAATATTGTAAATGCACAAACAGTAATTTCTCCGCATTGCAAGGTGCAATTCTGAAATTTTTTGCTTTTTCCTGCTCCTCTTAGCATGATAAAGAAGATTCAAAGAGAGTGAGATGCCAGCTCCTTTCATTCAGTCAGTAGCTTCAATCATTTCTGGTATATGAATAACATGATGTTTTTCAATGGCAAAAATCAATGAATATTGTAAATGCACAAACAGTAATTTCTCCGCATTGCAAGGTGCAATTCTGAAATTTTTTGCTTTTTCCTGCTCCTCTTAGCATGATAAAGAAGATTCAAAGAGAGTGAGATGCCAGCTCCTTTCATTCAGTCAGTAGCTTCAATCATTTCTGGACGTTTTTCAATGGCAAAAATCAATGAATATTGTAAATGCACAAACAGTAATTTCTCCGCATTGCAAGATGCAATTCTGAAATTTTTTGCTTTTTCCAGCTCCTCTTAGCATGATAAAGAAGATTCAAAGAGAGTGAGATGCCAGCTCCTTTCATTCAGTCAGTAGCTTCAGTCATTTCTGGACTTTTTCAATGGCAAAAATCAATGAATATTGTAAATGCACAAACAGTAATTTCTCCGCATTGCAAAGTGCAATTCTGAAATTTTTTGCTTTTTCCTGCTCCTCTTAGCATGATAAAGAAGATTCAAAGAGAGTGAGATGCCAGCTCCTTTCATTCAGTCAGTAGCTTCAAACATTTCTGGTATAAACATTTCTGGATGTTTTTCAATGGCAAAAATCAATGAATATTGTAAATGCACAAACAGTAATATCTCCACATTGCAAAGTGCAATTCTGAAATTTTTTGCTTTTTCCTGCTACTCCTAGCATGATAAAGAAGATTCAAAGAGAGTGAGATGCCAGCTCCTTTCATTCAGTCAGTAGCTTCAAACATTTCTGGACGTTTTTCAATGGCAAAATTCAATGAATATTGTAAATGCACAAACAGTAATATCTCCACATTGCAAGGTGCAATTCTGAAATTTTTTGCTTTTTCCTGCTAATCCTAGCATGATAAAGAAGATTCAAAGAGAGTGAGATGCCAGCTCCTTTCATTCAGTCAGTAGCTTCAAACATTTCTGGACGTTTTTCAATGGCAAAAATCAATGAATATTGTAAATGCACAAACAGTAATTTCTCCGCATTGCAAGGTGCAATTCTGAAATTTTTTGCTTTTTCCTGCTCCTCTTAGCATGATAAAGAAGATTCAAAGAGAGTGAGATGCCAGCTCCTTTCATTCAGTCAGTAGCTTCAATCATTTCTGGTATATGAATAACATGATGTTTTTCAATGGCAAAAATCAATGAATATTGTAAATGCACAAACAGTAATTTCTCCGCATTGCAAAGTGCAATTCTGAAATTTTTTGCTTTTTCCTGCTCCTCTTAGCATGATAAAGAAGATTCAAAGAGAGTGAGATGCCAGCTCCTTTCATTCAGTCAGTAGCTTCAATCATTTCTGGACGTTTTTCAATGGCAAAAATCAATGAATATTGTAAATGCACAAACAGTAATTTCTCCGCATTGCAAGGTGCAATTCTGAAATTTTTTGCTTTTTCCTGCTCCTCTTAGCATGATAAACAAGATTCAAAGAGAGTGAGATGCCAGCTCCTTTCATTCAGTCAGTAGCTTCAATCATTTCTGGACGTTTTTCAATGGCAAAAATCAATGAATATTGTAAATGCACAAACAGTAATTTCTCCGCATTGCAAGGTGCAATTCTGAAATTTTTTGCTTTTTCCTGCTCCTCTTAGCATGATAAAGAAGATTCAAAGAGAGTGAGATGCCAGCTCCTTTCATTCAGTCAGTAGCTTCAAACATTTCTGGTATATGAATAACATGATGTTTTTCAATGGCAAAAATCAATGAATATGGTAAATGCACAAACAGTAATTTCTCCGCATTGCAAGGTGCAAGTCTGAAATTTTTTGCTTTTTCCTGCTCCTCTTAGCATGATAAAGAAGATTCAAAGAGAGTGAGATGCCAGCTACTTTCATTCAGTCAGTAGCTTCAATCATTTCTGGACGTTTTTCAATGGTAAAAATCAATGAATATTGTAAATGCACAAACAGTAATTTCTCCACATTGCAAGGTGCAATTCTGAAATTTTTTGCTTTTTCCTGCTCCTCTTAGCATGATAAAGAAGATTCAAAGAGAGTGAGATGCCAGCTCCTTTCATTCAGTCAGTAGCTTCAAACATTTCTGGTATATGAATAACATGATGTTTTTCAATGGCAAAAATCAATGAATATTGTAAATGCACAAACAGTAATTTCTCTGGATTGCAAGGTGCAATTCTGAAATTTTTTGCTTTTTCCTGCTCCTCTTAGCATGATAAAGAAGATTCAAAGAGAGTGAGATGCCAGCTACTTTCATTCAGTCAGTAGCTTCAATCATTTCTGGACGTTTTTCAATGGTAAAAATCAATGAATATTGTAAATGCACAAACAGTAATTTCTCCACATTGCAAGGTGCAATTCTGAAATTTTTTGCTTTTTCCTGCTCCTCTTAGCATGATAAAGAAGATTCAAAGAGAGTGAGATGCCAGCTCCTTTCATTCAGTCAGTAGCTTCAAACATTTCTGGTATATGAATAACATGATGTTTTTCAATGGCAAAAATCAATGAATATTGTAAATGCACAAACAGTAATTTCTCCGCATTGCAAGGTGCAATTCTGAAATTTTTTGCTTTTTCCTGCTCCACTTAGCAAGATAAAGAAGATTCAAAGAGAGTGAGATGCCAGCTCCTTTCATTCAGTCAGTAGCTTCAATCATTTCTGGACGTTTTTCAATGGCAAAAATCAATGAATATTGTAAATGCACAAACAGTAATTTCTCCGCATTGCAAGGTGCAATTCTGAAATTTTTTGCTTTTTCCTGCTCCTCTTAGCATGACAAAGAAGATTCAAAGAGAGTAAGATGCCAGCTCCTTTCATTCAGTCAGTAGCTTCTATCATTTCTGGTATATGAATAACATGATGTTTTTCAATGGCAAAAATCAATGAATATTGTAAATGCACAAACAGTAATTTCTCCGCATTGCAAGGTGCAATTCTGAAATTTTTTGCTTTTTCCTGCTCCTCTTAGCATGATAAAGAAGATTCAAAGAGAGTGAGATGCCAGCTCCTTTCATTCAGTCAGTAGCTTCAATCATTTCTGGACGTTTTTCAATGGCAAAAATCAATGAATATTGTAAATGCACAAACAGTAATTTCTCCGCATTGCAAGGTGCAATTCTGAAATTTTTTGCTTTTTCCTGCTCCTCTTAGCATGATAAAGAAGATTCAAAGAGAGTGAGATGCCAGCTCCTTTCATTCAGTCAGTAGCTTCAATCATTTCTGGATGTTTTTCAATGGCAAAAATCAATGAATATTGTAAATGCACAAACTGTAATTTCTCCGCATTGCAAGGTGCAATTCTGAAATTTTTTGCTTTTTCCTGCTCCTCTTAGCATGATAAAGAAGATTCAAAGAGAGTGAGATGCCAGCTCCTTTCATTCAGTCAGTAGCTTCAATCATTTCTGGACGTTTTTCAATGGCAAAAATCAATGAATATTGTAAATGCACAAACAGTAATTTCTCCGCATTGCAAGGTGCAATTCTGAAATTTTTTGCTTTTTCCTGCTCCTCTTAGCATGATAAAGAAGATTCAAAGAGAGTGAGATGCCAGCTCCTTTCATTCAGTCAGTACCTTCAATCATTTCTGGATGTTTTTCAATGGCAAAAATCAATGAATATTGTAAATGCACAAACAGTAATTTCTCCGCATTGCAAGGTGCAATTCTGAAATTTTTTGCTTTTTCCCGCTCCTCTTAGCATGATAAAGAAGATTCAAAGAGAGTGAGGTGCCAGCTCCTTTCATTCAGTCAGTAGCTTCAAACATTTCTGGTATATGAATAACATGTTTTTCAATGGCAAAAATCATTGAATATTGTAAATGCACAAACAGTAATTTCTCCGCATTGCAAGGTGCAATTCTGAAATTTTTTGATTTTTCCTGCTCCTCTTAGCATGATAAAGAAGATTCAAAGAGAGTGAGATGCCAGCTCCTTTCATTCAGTCAGTAGCTTCAATCATTTCTGGACGTTTTTCAATGGCAAAAATCAATGAATATTGTAAATGCACAAACAGTAATTTCTCCGCATTGCAAGGTGCAATTCTGAAATTTTTTGCTTTTTCCTGCTCCTCTTAGCATGATAAAGAAGATTCAAAGAGAGTGAGATGCCAGCTCCTTTCATTCAGTCAGTAGCTTCAATCATTTCTGGACGTTTTTCAATGGCAAAAATCAATGAATATTGTAAATGCACAAACAGTAATTTCTCCACATTGCAAGGTGCAATTCTGAAATTTTTTGCTTTTTCCTGCTCCTCTTAGCATGATAAAGAAGATTCAAAGAGAGTGAGATGCCAGCTCCTTTCATTCAGTCAGTAGCTTCAAACATTTCTGGTATATGAATAACATGATGTTTTTCAATGGCAAAAATCAATGAATATTGTAAATGCACAAACAGTAATTTCTCCGCATTGCAAGGTGCAAGTCTGAAATTTTTTGCTTTTTCCTGCTCCTCTTAGCATGATAAAGAAGATTCAAAGAGAGTGAGATGCCAGCTACTTTCATTCAGTCAGTAGCTTCAATCATTTCTGGACGTTTTTCAATGGTAAAAATCAATGAATATTGTAAATGCACAAACAGTAATTTCTCCACATTGCAAGGTGCAATTCTGAAATTTTTTGCTTTTTCCTGCTCCTCTTAGCATGATAAAGAAGATTCAAAGAGAGTGAGATGCCAGCTCCTTTCATTCAGTCAGTAGCTTCAAACATTTCTGGTATATGAATAACATGATGTTTTTCAATGGCAAAAATCAATGAATATTGTAAATGCACAAACAGTAATTTCTCCGCATTGCAAGGTGCAATTCTGAAATTTTTTGCTTTTTCCTGCTCCTCTTAGCACGATAAAGAAGATTCAAAGAGAGTGAGATGCCAGCTCCTTTCATTCAGTCAGTAGCTTCAAACATTTCTGGTATATGAATAACATGATGTTTTTCAATGGCAAAAATCAATGAATATTGTAAATGCACAAAGAGTAATTTCTCCGCATTGCAAGGTGCAATTCTGAAATTTTTTGCTTTTTCCTGCTCCTCTTAGCATGATAAAGAAGATTCAAAGAGAGTGAGATGCCAGCTCCTTTCATTCAGTCAGTAGCTTCAATCATTTCTGGACGTTTTTCAATGGCAAAAATCAATGAATATTGTAAATGCACAAACAGTAATTTCTCCGCATTGCAAGGTGCAATTCTGAAATTTTTTGCTTTTTCCTGCTCCTCTTAGCATGATAAAGAAGATTCAAAGAGAGTGAGATGCCAGCTCCTTTCATTCAGTCAGTAGCTTCAATCATTTCTGGACGTTTTTCAATGGCAAAAATCAATGAATATTGTAAATGCACAAACAGTAATTTCTCCGCATTGCAAGGTGCAATTCTGAAATTTTTTGCTTTTTCCTGCTCCTCTTAGCATGATAAAGCAGATTCAAAGAGAGTGAGATGCCAGCTCCTTTCATTCAGTCAGTAGCTTCAAACATTTCTGGTATATGAATAACATGATGTTTTTCAATGGCAAAAATCAATGAATATTGTAAATGCACAAACAGTAATTTCTCCGCATTGCAAGGTGCAATTCTGAAATTTTTTGCTTTTTCCTGCTCCTCTTAGCATGATAAAGAAGATTCAAAGAGAGTGAGATGCCAGCTCCTTTCATTCAGTCAGTAGCTTCAATCATTTCTGGACGTTTTTCAATGGCAAAAATCAATGAATATTGTAAATGCACAAACAGTAATTTCTCCGCATTGCAAGGTGCAATTCTGAAATTTTTTGCTTTTTCCTGCTCCTCTTAGCATGATAAAGAAGATTCAAAGAGAGTGAGATGCCAGCTCCTTTCATTCAGTCAGTAGCTTCAATCATTTCTGGACGTTTTTCAATGGCAAAAATCAATGAATATTGTAAATGCACAAACAGTAATTTCTCCGCATTGCAAGGTGCAATTCTGAAATTTTTTGCTTTTTTCTGCTCCTCTTAGCATGACAAAGAAGATTCAAAGAGAGTAAGATGCCAGCTCCTTTCATTCAGTCAGTAGCTTCAATCATTTCTGGTATATGAATAACATGATGTTTTTCAATGGCAAAAATCAATGAATATTGTAAATGCACAAACAGTAATTTCTCCGCATTGCAAGGTGCAATTCTGAAATTTTTTGCTTTTTCCTGCTCCTCTTAGCATGATAAAGAAGATTCAAAGAGAGTGAGATGCCAGCTCCTTTCATTCAGGCAGTAGCTTCAATCATTTCTGGACGTTTTTCAATGGCAAAAATCAATGAATATTGTAAATGCACAAACAGTAATTTCTCCGCATTGCAAGGTGCAATTCTGAAATTTTTTGCTTTTTCCTGCTCCTCTTAGCATGATAAAGAAGATTCAAAGAGAGTGAGATGCCAGCTCCTTTCATTCAGTCAGTAGCTTCAATCATTTCTGGACGTTTTTCAATGGCAAAAATCAATGAATATTGTAAATGCACAAACAGTAATTTCTCCGCATTGCAAGGTGCAATTCTGAAATTTTTTGCTTTTTCCTGCTCCTCTTAGCATGATAAAGAAGATTCAAAGAGATTGAGATGCCAGCTCCTTTCATTCAGTCAGTAGCTTCAAACATTTCTGGTATATGAATAACATGATGTTTTTCAATTTCAAAAATCAATGAATATTGTAAAAGCACAAACAGTAATTTCTCCGCATTGCAAGGTGCAATTCTGAAATTTTTTGCTTTTTCCTGCTCCACTTAGCATGATAAAGAAGATTCAAAGAGAGTGAGATGCCAGCTCCTTTCATTCAGTCAGTAGCTTCAATCATTTCTGGACGTTTTTCAATGGCAAAAATCAATGAATATTGTAAATGCACAAACAGTAATTTCTCCGCATTGCAAGGTGCAATTCTGAAATTTTTTGCTTTTTCCTGCTCCTCTTAGCATGACAAAGAAGATTCAAAGAGAGTAAGATGCCAGCTCCTTTCATTCAGTCAGTAGCTTCTATCATTTCTGGTATATGAATAACATGATGTTTTTCAATGGCAAAAATCAATGAATATTGTAAATGCACAAACAGTAATTTCTCCGCATTGCAAGGTGCAATTCTGAAATTTTTTGCTTTTTCCTGCTCCTCTTAGCATGATAAAGAAGATTCAAAGAGAGTGAGATGCCAGCTCCTTTCATTCAGTCAGTAGCTTCAATCATTTCTGGACGTTTTTCAATGGCAAAAATCAATGAATATTGTAAATGCACAAACAGTAATTTCTCCGCATTGCAAGGTGCAATTCTGAAATTTTTTGCTTTTTCCTGCTCCTCTTAGCATGATAAAGAAGATTCAAAGAGAGTGAGATGCCAGCTCCTTTCATTCAGTCAGTAGCTTCAATCATTTCTGGATGTTTTTCAATGGCAAAAATCAATCAATATTGTAAATGCACAAACTGTAATTTCTCCGCATTGCAAGGTGCAATTCTGAAATTTTTTGCTTTTTCCTGCTCCTCTTAGCATGATAAAGAAGATTCAAAGAGAGTGAGATGCCAGCTCCTTTCATTCAGTCAGTAGCTTCAATCATTTCTGGACGTTTTTCAATGGCAAAAATCAATGAATATTGTAAATGCACAAACAGTAATTTCTCCGCATTGCAAGGTGCAATTCTGAAATTTTTTGCTTTTTCCTGATCCTCTTAGCATGATAAAGAAGATTCAAAGAGAGTGAGATGCCAGCTCCTTTCATTCAGTCAGTACCTTCAATCATTTCTGGATGTTTTTCAATGGCAAAAATCAATGAATATTGTAAATGCACAAACAGTAATTTCTCCGCATTGCAAGGTGCAATTCTGAAATTTTTTGCTTTTTCCCGCTCCTCTTAGCATGATAAAGAAGATTCAAAGAGAGTGAGGTGCCAGCTCCTTTCATTCAGTCAGTAGCTTCAAACATTTCTGGTATATGAATAACATGTTTTTCAATGGCAAAAATCATTGAATATTGTAAATGCACAAACAGTAATTTCTCCGCATTGCAAGGTGCAATTCTGAAATTTTTTGATTTTTCCTGCTCCTCTTAGCATGATAAAGAAGATTCAAAGAGAGTGAGATGCCAGCTCCTTTCATTCAGTCAGTAGCTTCAATCATTTCTGGACGTTTTTCAATGGCAAAAATCAATGAATATTGTAAATGCACAAACAGTAATTTCTCCGCATTGCAAGGTGCAATTCTGAAATTTTTTGCTTTTTCCTGCTCCTCTTAGCATGATAAAGAAGATTCAAAGAGAGTGAGATGCCAGCTCCTTTCATTCAGTCAGTAGCTTCAATCATTTCTGGACGTTTTTCAATGGCAAAAATCAATGAATATTGTAAATGCACAAACAGTAATTTCTCCACATTGCAAGGTGCAATTCTGAAATTTTTTGCTGTTTCCTGCTCCTCTTAGCATGATAAAGAAGATTCAAAGAGAGTGAGATGCCAGCTCCTTTCATTCAGTCAGTAGCTTCAAACATTTCTGGTATATGAATAACATGATGTTTTTCAATGGCAAAAATCAATGAATATTGTAAATGCACAAACAGTAATTTCTCCGCATTGCAAGGTGCAAGTCTGAAATTTTTTGCTTTTTCCTGCTCCTCTTAGCATGATAAAGAAGATTCAAAGAGAGTGAGATGCCAGCTACTTTCATTCAGTCAGTAGCTTCAATCATTTCTGGACGTTTTTCAATGGTAAAAATCAATGAATATTGTAAATGCACAAACAGTAATTTCTCCACATTGCAAGGTGCAATTCTGAAATTTTTTGCTTTTTCCTGCTCCTCTTAGCATGATAAAGAAGATTCAAAGAGAGTGAGATGCCAGCTCCTTTCATTCAGTCAGTAGCTTCAAACATTTCTGGTATATGAATAACATGATGTTTTTCAATGGCAAAAATCAATGAATATTGTAAATGCACAAACAGTAATTTCTCCGCATTGCAAGGTGCAATTCTGAAATTTTTTGCTTTTTCCTGCTCCTCTTAGCACGATAAAGAAGATTCAAAGAGAGTGAGATGCCAGCTCCTTTCATTCAGTCAGTAGCTTCAAACATTTCTGGTATATGAATAACATGATGTTTTTCAATGGCAAAAATCAATGAATATTGTAAATGCACAAAGAGTAATTTCTCCGCATTGCAAGGTGCAATTCTGAAATTTTTTGCTTTTTCCTGCTCCTCTTAGCATGATAAAGAAGATTCAAAGAGAGTGAGATGCCAGCTCCTTTCATTCAGTCAGTAGCTTCAATCATTTCTGGACGTTTTTCAATGGCAAAAATCAATGAATATTGTAAATGCACAAACAGTAATTTCTCCGCATTGCAAGGTGCAATTCTGAAATTTTTTGCTTTTTCCTGCTCCTCTTAGCATGATAAAGAAGATTCAAAGAGAGTGAGATGCCAGCTCCTTTCATTCAGTCAGTAGCTTCAATCATTTCTGGACGTTTTTCAATGGCAAAAATCAATGAATATTGTAAATGCACAAACAGTAATTTCTCCGAATTGCAAGGTGCAATTCTGAAATTTTTTGCTTTTTCCTGCTCCTCTTAGCATGATAAAGAAGATTCAAAGAGAGTGAGATGCCAGCTCCTTTCATTCAGTCAGTAGCTTCAAACATTTCTGGTATATGAATAACATGATGTTTTTCAATGGCAAAAATCAATGAATATTGTAAATGCACAAACAGTAATTTCTCCGCATTGCAAGGTGCAATTCTGAAATTTTTTGCTTTTTCCTGCTCCTCTTAGCATGATAAAGAAGATTCAAAGAGAGTGAGATGCCAGCTCCTTTCATTCAGTCAGTAGCTTCAATCATTTCTGGACGTTTTTCAATGGCAAAAATCAATGAATATTGTAAATGCACAAACAGTAATTTCTCCGCATTGCAAGGTGCAATTCTGAAATTTTTTGCTTTTTCCTGCTCCTCTTAGCATGATAAAGAAGATTCAAAGAGAGTGAGATGCCAGCTCCTTTCATTCAGTCAGTAGCTTCAATCATTTCTGGACGTTTTTCAATGGCAAAAATCAATGAATATTGTAAATGCACAAACAGTAATTTCTCCGCATTGCAAGGTGCAATTCTGAAATTTTTTGCTTTTTCCTGCTCCTCTTAGCATGACAAAGAAGATTCAAAGAGAGTAAGATGCCAGCTCCTTTCATTCAGTCAGTAGCTTCAATCATTTCTGGTATATGAATAACATGATGTTTTTCAATGGCAAAAATCAATGAATATTGTAAATGCACAAACAGTAATTTCTCCGCATTGCAAGGTGCAATTCTGAAATTTTTTGCTTTTTCCTGCTCCTCTTAGCATGATAAAGAAGATTCAAAGAGAGTGAGATGCCAGCTCCTTTCATTCAGTCAGTAGCTTCAATCATTTCTGGATGTTTTTCAATGGCAAAAATCAATGAATATTGTAAATGCACAAACAGTAATTTCTCCGCATTGCAAGGTGCAATTCTGAAATTTTTTGCTTTTTCCTGCTCCTCTTAGCATGATAAAGAAGATTCAAAGAGAGTGAGATGCCAGCTCCTTTCATTCAGTCAGTAGCTTCAATCATTTCTGGACGTTTTTCAATGGCAAAAATCAATGAATATTGTAAATGCACAAACAGTAATTTCTCCGCATTGCAAGGTGCAATTCTGAAATTTTTTGCTTTTTCCTGCTCCTCTTAGCATGATAAAGAAGATTCAAAGAGATTGAGATGCCAGCTCCTTTCATTCAGTCAGTAGCTTCAAACATTTCTGGTATATGAATAACATGATGTTTTTCAATGGCAAAAATGAATGAATATTGTAAAAGCACAAACAGTAATTTCTCCGCATTGCAAGGTGCAATTCTGAAATTTTTTGCTTTTCCTGCTCCTCTTAGCATGATAAAGAAGATTCAAAGAGAGTGAGATGCCAGCTCCTTTCATTCAGTCAGTAGCTTCAATCATTTCTGGACGTTTTTCAATGGCAAAAATCAATGAATATTGTAAATGCACAAACAGTAATTTCTCCGCATTGCAAGGTGCAATTCTGAAATTTTTTGCTTTTTCCTGCTCCTCTTAGCATGATAAAGAAGATTCAAAGAGAGTGAGATGCCAGCTCCTTTCATTCAGTCAGTAGCTTCAATCATTTCTGGTATATGAATAACATGATGTTTTTCAATGGCAAAAATCAATGAATATTGTAAATGCACAAACAGTAATTTCTCCGCATTGCAAGTTGCAATTCTGAAATTTTTTGCTTTTTCCTGCTCCTCTTAGCATGATAAAGAAGATTCAAAGAGAGTGAGATGCCAGCTCCTTTCATTCAGTCAGTAGCTTCAATCATTTCTGGACGTTTTTCAATGGCAAAAATCAATGAATATTGTAAATGCACAAACAGTAATTTCTCCGCATTGCAAGGTGCAATTCTGAATTTTTTTGCTTTTTCCTGCTCCTCTTAGCATGATAAAGAAGATTCAAAGAGAGTGAGATGCCAGCTCCTTTCATTCAGTCAGTAGCTTCAATCATTTCTGGTATATGAATAACATGATGTTTTTCAATGGCAAAAATCAATGAATATTGTAAATGCACAAACAGTAATTTCTCCGCATTGCAAGTTGCAATTCTGAAATTTTTTGCTTTTTCCTGCTCCTCTTAGCATGATAAAGAAGATTCAAAGAGAGTGAGATGCCAGCTCCTTTCATTCAGTCAGTAGCTTCAATCATTTCTGGACGTTTTTCAATGGCAAAAATCAATGAATATTGTAAATGCACAAACAGTAATTTCTCCGCATTGCAAGGTGCAATTCTGAATTTTTTTGCTTTTTCCTGCTCCTCTTAGCATGATAAAGAAGATTCAAAGAGAGTGAGATGCCAGCTCCTTTCATTCAGTCAGTAGCTTCAAACATTTCTGGTATATGAATAACATGATGTTTTTCAATGGCAAAAATCAATGAATATTGTAAAAGCACAAACAGTAATTTCTCCGCATTGCAAGGTGCAATTCTGAAATTTTTTGCTTTTTCCTGCTCCTCTTAGCATGATAAAGAAGATTCAAAGAGAGTGAGATGCCAGCTCCTTTCATTCAGTCAGTAGCTTCAATCATTTCTGGACGTTTTTCAATGGCAAAAATCAATGAATATTGTAAATGCACAAACAGTAATTTCTCCGCATTGCAAGGTGCAATTCTGAAATTTTTTGCTTTTTCCTGCTCCTCTTAGCATGATAAACAAGATTCAAAGAGAGTGAGATGCCAGCTCCTTTCATTCAGTCAGTAGCTTCAATCCTTTCTGGACGTTTTTCAATGGCAAAAATCAATGAATATTGTAAATGCACAAACAGTAATTTCTCCGCATTGCAAGGTGCAATTCTGAAATTTTTTGCTTTTTCCTGCTCCTCTTAGCATGATAAAGAAGATTCAAAGAGAGTGAGATGCCAGCTCCTTTCATTCAGTCAGTAGCTTCAAACATTTCTGGTATATGAATAACATGATGTTTTTCAATGGCAAAAATCAATGAATATTGTAAAAGCACAAACAGTAATTTCTCCGCATTGCAAGGTGCAATTCTGAAATTTTTTGCTTTTTCCTGCTCCTCTTAGCATGATAAAGAAGATTCAAAGAGAGTGAGATGCCAGCTCCTTTCATTCAGTCAGTAGCTTCAATCATTTCTGGACGTTTTTCAATGGCAAAAATCAATGAATATTGTAAATGCACAAACAGTAATTTCTCCGCATTGCAAGGTGCAATTCTGAAATTTTTTGCTTTTTCCTGCTCCTCTTAGCATGATAAAGAAGATTCAAAGAGAGTGAGATGCCAGCTCCTTTCATTCAGTCAGTAGCTTCAATCATTTCTGGTATATGAATAACATGATGTTTTTCAATGGCAAAAATCAATGAATATTGTAAATGCACAAACAGTAATTTCTCCGCATTGCAAGTTGCAATTCTGAAATTTTTTGCTTTTTCCTGCTCCTCTTAGCATGATAAAGAAGATTCAAAGAGAGTGAGATGCCAGCTCCTTTCATTCAGTCAGTAGCTTCAATCATTTCTGGACGTTTTTCAATGGCAAAAATCAATGAATATTGTAAATGCACAAACAGTAATTTCTCCGCATTGCAAGGTGCAATTCTGAAATTTTTTGCTTTTTCCTGCTCCTCTTAGCATGATAAAGAAGATTCAAAGAGAGTGAGATGCCAGCTCCATTCATTCAGTCAGTAGCTTCAATCATTTCTGGACGTTTTTCAATGGCAAAAATCAATGAATATTGTAAATGCACAAACAGTAATTTCTCCGCATTGCAAGGTGCAATTCTGAAATTTTTTGCTTTTTCCTGCTCCTCTTAGCATGATAAAGAAGATTCAAAGAGAGTGAGATGCCAGCTCCTTTCATTCAGTCAGTAGCTTCAAACATTTCTGGTATATGAATAACATGATGTTTTTCAATGGCAAAAATCAATGAATATTGTAAAAGCACAAACAGTAATTTCTCCGCATTGCAAGGTGCAATTCTGAGATTTTTTGCTTTTTCCTGCTCCTCTTAGCATGATAAAGAAGATTCAAAGAGAGTGAGATGCCAGCTCCTTTCATTCAGTCAGTAGCTTCAATCATTTCTGGACGTTTTTCAATGGCAAAAATCAATGAATATTGTAAATGCACAAACAGTAATTTCTCCGCATTGCAAGGTGCAATTCTGAAATTTTTTGCTTTTTCCTGCTCCTCTTAGCATGATAAAGAAGATTCAAAGAGAGTGAGATGACAGCTCCTTTCATTCAGTCAGTAGCTTCAATCATTTCTGGTATATGAATAACATGATGTTTTTCAATGGCAAAAATCAATGAATATTGTAAATGCACAAACAGTAATTTCTCCACATTGCAAGGTGCAATTCTGAAATTTTTTGCTTTTTCCTGCTCCTCTTAGCATGATAAAGAAGATTCAAAGAGAGTGAGATGCCAGCTCCTTTCATTCAGTCAGTAGCTTCAATCATTTCTGGACGTTTTTCAATGGCAAAAATCAATGAATATTGTAAATGCACAAACAGTAATTTCTCCGCATTGCAAGGTGCAATTCTGAAATTTTTTGCTTTTTCCTGCTCCTCTTAGCATGATAAAGAAGATTCAAAGAGAGCGAGATGCCAGCTCCTTTCATTCAGTCAGTAGCTTCAATCATTTCTGGTATATGAATAACATGATGTTTTTCAATGGCAAAAATCAATGAATATTGTGAATGCACAAACAGTAATTTCTCCGCATTGCAAGGTGCAATTCTGAAATTTTTTGCTTTTTCCTGCTCCTCTTAGCATGATAAAGAAGATTCAAAGAGAGTGAGATGCCAGCTCCTTTCATTCAGTCAGTAGCTTCAATCATTTCTGGACGTTTTTCAATGGCAAAAATCAATGAATATTGTAAATGCACAAACAGTAATTTCTCCGCATTGCAAGGTGCAATTCTGAAATTTTTTGCTTTTTCCTGCTCCTCTTAGCATGATAAAGAAGATTCAAAGAGAGTGAGATGCCAGCTCCTTTCATTCAGTCAGTAGCTTCAATCATTTCTGGACGTTTTTCAATGGCAAAAATCAATGAATATTGTAAATGCACAAACAGTAATTTCTCCGCATTGCAAGGTGCAATTCTGAAATTTTTTGCTTTTTCCTGCTCCTCTTAGCATGATAAAGAAGATTCAAAGAGAGTGAGATGCCAGCTCCTTTCATTCAGTCAGTAGCTTCAATCATTTCTGGTATATGAATAACATGATGTTTTTCAATGGCAAAAATCAATGAATATTGTAAATGCACAAACAGTAATTTCTCCGCATTGCAAGGTGCAATTCTGAAATTTTTTGCTTTTTCCTGCTCCTCTTAGCATGATAAAGAAGATTCAAAGAAAGTGAGATGCCAGCTCCTTTCATTCAGTCAGTAGCTTCAAACATTTCTGGTATATGAATAACATGATGTTTTTCAATGGCAAAAATCAATGAATATTGTAAATGCACAAACAGTAATTTCTCCACATTGCAAGGTGCAATTCTGAAATTTTTTGCTTTTTCCTGCTCCTCTTAGCATGATAAAGAAGATTCAAAGAGAGTGAGATGCCAGCTCCTTTCATTCAGTCAGTAGCTTCAATCATTTCTGGACGTTTTTCAATGGCAAAAATCAATGAATATTGTAAATGCACAAACAGTAATTTCTCCGCATTGCAAGGTGCAATTCTGAAATTTTTTGCTTTTTCCTGCTCCTCTTAGCATGATAAAGAAGATTCAAAGAGAGCGAGATGCCAGCTCCTTTCATTCAGTCAGTAGCTTCAATCATTTCTGGTATATGAATAACATGATGTTTTTCAATGGCAAAAATCAATGAATATTGTGAATGCACAAACAGTAATTTCTCCGCATTGCAAGGTGCAATTCTGAAATTTTTTGCTTTTTCCTGCTCCTCTTAGCATGATAAAGAAGATTCAAAGAGAGTGAGATGCCAGCTCCTTTCATTCAGTCAGTAGCTTCAATCATTTCTGGACGTTTTTCAATGGCAAAAATCAATGAATATTGTAAATGCACAAACAGTAATTTCTCCGCATTGCAAGGTGCAATTCTGAAATTTTTTGCTTTTTCCTGCTCCTCTTAGCATGATAAAGAAGATTCAAAGAGAGTGAGATGCCAGCTCCTTTCATTCAGTCAGTAGCTTCAATCATTTCTGGACGTTTTTCAATGGCAAAAATCAATGAATATTGTAAATGCACAAACAGTAATTTCTCCGCATTGCAAGGTGCAATTCTGAAATTTTTTGCTTTTTCCTGCTCCTCTTAGCATGATAAAGAAGATTCAAAGAGAGTGAGATGCCAGCTCCTTTCATTCAGTCAGTAGCTTCAATCATTTCTGGTATATGAATAACATGATGTTTTTCAATGGCAAAAATCAATGAATATTGTAAATGCACAAACAGTAATTTCTCCGCATTGCAAGGTGCAATTCTGAAATTTTTTGCTTTTTCCTGCTCCTCTTAGCATGATAAAGAAGATTCAAAGAGAGTGAGATGCCAGCTCCTTTCATTCAGTCAGCAGCTTCAATCATTTCTGGACATTTTTCAATGGCAAAAATCAATGAATATTGTAAATGCACAAACAGTAATTTCTCCGCATTGCAAGGTGCAATTCTGAAATTTTTTGCTTTTTCCTGCTCCTCTTAGCATGATAAAGAAGATTCAAAGAAAGTGAGATGCCAGCTCCTTTCATTCAGTCAGTAGCTTCAAACATTTCTGGTATATGAATAACATGATGTTTTTCAATGGCAAAAATCAATGAATATTGTAAAAGCACAAACAGTAATTTCTCCGCATTGCAAGGTGCAATTCTGAAATTTTTTGCTTTTTCCTGCTCCTCTTAGCATGATAAAGAAGATTCAAAGAGAGTGAGATGCCAGCTCCTTTCATTCAGTCAGTAGCTTCAATCATTTCTGGACGTTTTTCAATGGCAAAAATCAATGAATATTGTAAATGCACAAACAGTAATTTCTCCGCATTGCAAGGTGCAATTCTGAAATTTTTTGCTTTTTCCTGCTCCTCTTAGCATGATAAAGAAGATTCAAAGAGAGTGAGATGCCAGCTCCTTTCATTCAGTCAGTAGCTTCAATCATTTCTGGTATATAAATAACATGATGTTTTTCAATGGCAAAAATCAATGAATATTGTAAATGCACAAACAGTAATTTCTCCGCATTGCAAGTTGCAATTCTGAAATTTTTTGCTTTTTCCTGCTCCTCTTAGCATGATAAAGAAGATTCAAAGAGAGTGAGATGCCAGCTCCTTTCATTCAGTCAGTAGCTTCAATTATTTCTGGACGTTTTTCAATGGCAAAAATCAATGAATATTGTAAATGCACAAACAGTAATTTCTCCGCATTGCAAGGTGCAATTCTGAAATTTTTGGCTTTTTCCTGCTCCTCTTAGCATGATAAAGAAGATTCAAAGAGAGTGAGATGCCAGCTCCTTTCATTCAGTCAGTAGCTTCAATCATTTCTGGATGTTTTTCAATGGCAAAAATCAATGAATATTGTAAATGCACAAACAGTAATTTCTCCGCATTGCAAGGTGCAATTCTGAATTTTTTTGCTTTTTCCTGCTCCTCTTAGCATGATAAAGAAGATTCAAAGAGAGTGAGATGCCAGCTCCTTTCATTCAGTCAGTAGCTTCAATCATTTCTGGACGTTTTTCAATGGCAAAAATCAATGAATATTGTAAATGCACAAACAGTAATTTCTCCGCATTGCAAGGTGCAATTCTGAATTTTTTTGCTTTTTCCTGCTCCTCTTAGCATGATAAAGAAGATTCAAAGAGAGTGAGATGCCAGCTCCTTTCATTCAGTCAGTAGCTTCAAACATTTCTGGTATATGAATAACATGATGTTTTTCAATGGCAAAAATCAATGAATATTGTAAAAGCACAAACAGTAATTTCTCCGCATTGCAAGGTGCAATTCTGAAATTTTTTGCTTTTTCCTGCTCCTCTTAGCATGATAAAGAAGATTCAAAGAGAGTGAGATGCCAGCTCCTTTCATTCAGTCAGTAGCTTCAATCATTTCTGGACGTTTTTCAATGGCAAAAATCAATGAATATTGTAAATGCACAAACAGTAATTTCTCCGCATTGCAAGGTGCAATTCTGAATTTTTTTGCTTTTTCCTGCTCCTCTTAGCATGATAAAGAAGATTCAAAGAGAGTGAGATGCCAGCTCCTTTCATTCAGTCAGTAGCTTCAAACATTTCTGGTATATGAATAACATGATGTTTTTCAATGGCAAAAATCAATGAATATTGTAAAAGCACAAACAGTAATTTCTCCGCATTGCAAGGTGCAATTCTGAAATTTTTTGCTTTTTCCTGCTCCTCTTAGCATGATAAAGAAGATTCAAAGAGAGTGAGATGCCAGCTCCTTTCATTCAGTCAGTAGCTTCAATCATTTCTGGACGTTTTTCAATGGCAAAAATCAATGAATATTGTAAATGCACAAACAGTAATTTCTCCGCATTGCAAGGTGCAATTCTGAAATTTTTTGCTTTTTCCTGCTCCTCTTAGCATGATAAAGAAGATTCAAAGAGAGTGAGATGACAGCTCCTTTCATTCAGTCAGTAGCTTCAATCATTTCTGGTATATGAATAACATGATGTTTTTCAATGGCAAAAATCAATGAATATTGTAAATGCACAAACAGTAATTTCTCCACATTGCAAGGTGCAATTCTGAAATTTTTTGCTTTTTCCTGCTCCTCTTAGCATGATAAAGAAGATTCAAAGAGAGTGAGATGCCAGCTCCTTTCATTCAGTCAGTAGCTTCAATCATTTCTGGACGTTTTTCAATGGCAAAAATCAATGAATATTGTAAATGCACAAACAGTAATTTCTCCGCATTGCAAGGTGCAATTCTGAAATTTTTTGCTTTTTCCTGCTCCTCTTAGCATAATAAAGAAGATTCAAAGAAAGTGAGATGCCAGCTCCTTTCATTCAGTCAGTAGCTTCAATCATTTCTGTGCATTTACAATATTCATTGATTTTTGCCATTGAAAAACATCATGTTATTTATATACCAGAAATGATTGAAGCTACTGACTGAATGAAAGGAGCTGGCATCTCACTCTCTTTGAATCTTCTTTATCATGCTAAGAGGAGCAGGAAAAAGCAAAAAATTTCAGAATTGCACCTTGCAATGCGGAGAAATTACTGTTTGTGCATTTACAATATTCATTGATTTTTGCCATTGAAAAACGTCCAGAAATGATTGAAGCTACTGACTGAATGAAAGGAGCTGGCATCTCATTCTCTTTGAATCTTCTTTATCATGCTAAGAGGAGCAGGAAAAAGCAAAAAATTTCAGAATTGCACCTTGCAATGCGGAGAAATTACTGTTTGTGCTTTTACAATATTCATTGATTTTTGCCATTGAAAAACATCATGTTATTCATATACCAGAAATGTTTGAAGCTACTGACTGAATGAAAGGAGCTGGCATCTCACTTTCTTTGAATCTTCTTTATCATGCTAAGAGGAGCAGGAAAAAGCAAAAAATTTCAGAATTGCACCTTGCAATGCGGAGAAATTACTGTTTGTGCATTTACAATATTCATTGATTTTTGCCATTGAAAAACATCATGTTATTCATATACCAGAAATGATTGAAGCTACTGACTGAATGAAAGGAGCTGGCATCTCACTCTCTTTGAATCTTCTTTATCATGCTAAGAGGAGCAGGAAAAAGCAAAAAATTTCAGAATTGCACCTTGCAATGCGGAGAAATTACTGTTTGTGCATTTACAATATTCATTGATTTTTGCCATTGAAAAACGTCCAGAAATGATTGAAGCTACTGACTGAATGAAAGGAGCTGGCATCTCACTCTCTTTGAATCTTCTTTATCATGCTAAGAGGAGCAGGAAAAAGCAAAAAATTTCAGAATTGCACCTTGCAATGCGGAGAAATTACTGTTTGTGCATTTACAATATTCATTGATTTTTGCCATTGAAAAACGTCCAGAAATGATTGAAGCTACTGACTGAATGAAAGGAGCTGGCATCTCACTCTCTTTGAATCTTCTTTATCATGCTAAGAGGAGCAGGAAAAAGCAAAAAATTTCAGAATTGCACCTTGCAATGCGGAGAAATTACTGTTTGTGCATTTACAATATTCATTGATTTTTGCCATTGAAAAACATCATGTTATTCATATACCAGAAATGATTGAAGCTACTGACTGAATGAAAGGAGCTGGCATCTCACTCTCTTTGAATCTTCTTTATCATGCTAAGAGGAGCAGGAAAAAGTAAAAAATTTCAGTATTGCACCTTGCAATGCGGAGAAATTACTGTTTGTGCATTTACAATATTCAATGATTTTTGCCATTGAAAAACGTCCAGAAATGATTGAAGCTACTGACTGAATGAAAGGAGCTGGCATCTCACTCTCTTTGAATCTTCTTTATCATGCTAAGAGGAGCAGGAAAAAGCAAAAAACTTCAGAATTGCACCTTGCAATGCGGAGAAATTACTGTTTGTGCATTTACAATATTCATTGATTTTTGCCATTGAAAAACATCATGTTATTCATATTCCAGAAATGATTGAAGCTACTGACTGAATGAAAGGAGCTGGCATCTCACTCTCTTTGAATCTTCTTTATCATGCTAAGAGGAGCAGGAAAAAGTAAAAAATTTCAGAATTGCACCTTGCAATGCGGAGAAATTACTCTTTGTGCATTTACAATATTCAATGATTTTTGCCTTTGAAAAACGTCCAGAAATGATTGAAGCTACTGACTGAACGAAAGGAGCTGGCATCTCACTCTCTTTGAATCTTCTTTATCATGCTAAGAGGAGCAGGAAAAAGCAAAAAATTTCAGAATTGCACCTTGCAATGCGGAGAAATTACTGTTTGTGCATTTACAATATTCATTGATTTTTGCCATTGAAAAACATCATGTTATTCATATACCAGAAATGTTTGAAGCTACTGACTGAATGAAAGGAGCTGGCATCTCACTCTCTTTGAATCTTCTTTATCATGCTAAGAGGAGCAGGAAAAAGCAAAAAATTTCAGAATTGCACCTTGCAATGCGGAGAAATTACTGTTTGTGCATTTACAATATTCATTGATTTTTGCCATTGAAAAACGTCCAGAAATGATTGAAGCTACTGACTGAATGAAAGGAGCTGGCATCTCACTCTGAATTTTCTTTATCATGCTAAGAGGAGCAGGAAAAAGCAAAAAATTTCAGAATTGCACCTTGCAATGCGGAGAAATTACTGTTTGTGCATTTACAATATTCATTGATTTTTGCCATTGAAAAACGACCAGAAATGATTGAAGCTACTGACTGAATGAAAGGAGCTGGCATCTCACTCTCTTTGAATCTTCTTTATCATGCTAAGAGGAGCAGGAAAAAGCAAAAAATTTCAGAATTGCACCTTGCAATGCGGAGAAATTACTGTTTGTGCATTTACAATATTCATTGATTTTTGACATTGAAAAACATCATGTTATTCATATACCAGAAATGATTGAAGCTACTGACTGAATGAAAGGAGCTGGCATCTCACTCTCTTTGAATCTTCTTTATCATGCTAAGAGAAGCAGGAAAAAGTAAAAAATTTCAGAATTGCACCTTGCAATGCGGAGAAATTACTGTTTGTGCATTTACAATATTCAATGATTTTTGCCATTGAAAAACGTCCAGAAATGATTGAAGCTACTGACTGAATGAAAGGAGCTGGCATCTCACTCTCTTTGAATCTTCTTTATCATGCTAAGAGGAGCAGGAAAAAGCAAAAAACTTCAGAATTGCACCTTGCAATGCGGAGAAATTACTGTTTGTGCATTTACAATATTCATTGATTTTTGCCATTGAAAAACATCATGTTATTCATATACCAGAAATGATTGAAGCTACTGACTGAATAAAAGGAGCTGGCATCTCACTCTCTTTGAATCTTCTTTATCATGCTAAGAGGAGCAGGAAAAAGTAAAAAATTTCAGAATTGCACCTTGCAATGCGGAGAAATTACTGTTTGTGCATTTACAATATTCAATGATTTTTGCCTTTGAAAAACGTCCAGAAATGATTGAAGCTACTGACTGAACGAAAGGAGCTGGCATCTCACTCTCTTTGAATCTTCTTTATCATGCTAAGAGGAGCAGGAAAAAGCAAAAAATTTCAGAATTGCACCTTGCAATGCGGAGAAATTACTGTTTGTGCATTTACAATATTCATTGATTTTTGCCATTGAAAAACGTCCAGAAATGATTGAAGCTACTGACTGAATGAAAGCAGCTGGCATCTCACTCTGAATTTTCTTTATCATGCTAAGAGGAGCAGGAAAAAGCAAAAAATTTCAGAATTGCACCTTGCAATGCGGAGAAATTACTCTTTGTGCATTTACAATATTCATTGATTTTTGCCATTGAAAAACGTCCAGAAATGATTGAAGCTACTGACTGAATGAAAGGAGCTGGCATCTCACTCTCTTTGAATCGTCTTTATCATGCTAAGAGGAGCAGGAAAAAGCAAAAAATTTCAGAATTGCACCTTGCAATGCGGAGAAATTACTGTTTGTGCATTTACAATATTCATTGATTTTTGCCATTGAAAAACATTATGTTATTCATATACCAGAAATGTTTGAAGCTACTGACTGAGTGAAAGGAGCTGGCATCTCACTCTCTTTGAATCTTCTTTATCATGCTAAGAGGTGCAGGAAAAAGCAAAAAATTTCAGAATTGCACCTTGCAATGCGGAGAAATTACTGTTTGTGCATTTACAATATTCATTGATTTTTGCCATTGAAAAACATCATGTTATTCATAAACCAGAAATGTTTGAAGCTACTGACTGAATGAAAGGAGCTGGCATCTCACTCTCTTTGAATCTTCTTTATCATGCTTGGATTAGCAGGAAAAAGCAAAAAATTTCAGAATTGCACCTTGCAATGTGGAGATATTACTGTTTGTGCATTTACAATATTCATTGATTTTTGCCATTGAAAAACATGTTTTTCATATACCAGAAATGTTTGAAGCTACTGACTGAATGAAAGGAGCTGGCATCTCACTCTCTTTGAATCTTCTTTATCATGCTAGGATTAACAGGAAAAAGCAAAAAATTTCAGAATTGCACCTTGCAATGTGGAGATATTACTGTTTGTGCATTTACAATATTCATTGATTTTTGCCATTGAAAAACGTCCAGAAATGATTGAAGCTACTGACTGAATGAAAGCAGCTGGCATCTCACTCTGAATTTTCTTTATCATGCTAAGAGGAGCAGGAAAAAGCAAAAAATTTCAGAATTGCACCTTGCAATGCGGAGAAATTACTGTTTGTGCATTTACAATATTCATTGATTTTTGCCATTGAAAAACGTCCAGAAATGATTGAAGCTACTGACTGAATGAAAGGAGCTGGCATCTCACTCTCTTTGAATCTTCTTTATCATGCTAAGAGGAGCAGGAAAAAGCAAAAAATTTCAGAATTGCACCTTGCAATGCGGAGAAATTACTGTTTGTGCATTTACAATATTCATTGATTTTTGCCATTGAAAAACATCATGTTATTCATATACCAGAAATGATTGAAGCTACTGACTGAATGAAAGGAGCTGGCATCTCACTCTCTTTGAATCTTCTTTATCATGCTAAGAGGAGCAGGAAAAAGTAAAAAATTTCAGAATTGCACCTTGCAATGCGGAGAAATTACTGTTTGTGCATTTACAATATTCAATGATTTTTGCCTTTGAAAAACGTCCAGAAATGATTGAAGCTACTGACTGAACGAAAGGAGCTGGCATCTCACTCTCTTTGAATCTTCTTTATCATGCTAAGAGGAGCAGGAAAAAGCAAAAAATTTCAGAATTGCACCTTGCAATGCGGAGAAATTACTGTTTGTGCATTTACAATATTCATTGATTTTTGCCATTGAAAAACATCATGTTATTCATATACCAGAAATGATTGATGCTACTGACTGAATGAAAGGAGCTGGCATCTCACTCTCTTTGAATCTTCTTTATCATGCTAAGAGGAGCAGGAAAAAGCAAAAAATTTCAGAATTGCACCTTGCAATGCGGAGAAATTACTGTTTGTGCATTTACAATATTCATTGATTTTTGCCATTGAAAAACATCATGTTATTCATATACCAGGAATGTTTGAAGCTACTGACTGAATGAAAGGAGCTGGCATCTCACTCTCTTTGAATGTTCTTTATCATGCTAAGAGGAGCAGGAAAAAGCAAAAAATTTCAGAATTGCACCTTGCAATGCGGAGAAATTACTGTTTGTGCATTTACAATATTCATTGATTTTTGCCATTGAAAAACGTCCAGAAATGATTGAAGCTACTGACTGAATGAAAGGAGCTGGCATCTCACTCTCTTTTAATCTTGTTTATCATGCTAAGAGGAGCAGGAAAAAGCAAAAAATTTCAGAATTGCACCTTGCAATGCGGAGAAATTACTGTTTGTGCATTTACAATATTCATTGATTTTTGCCATTGAAAAACGTCCAGAAATGATTGAAGCTACTGACTGAATGAAAGGAGCTGGCATCTCACTCTCTTTGAATCTTCTTTATCATGCTAAGAGGAGCAGGAAAAAGCAAAAAATTTCAGAATTGCACCTTGCAATGCGGAGAAATTACTGTTTGTGCATTTACAATATTCATTGATTTTTGCCATTGAAAAACATCATGTTATTCATATACCAGAAATGATTGAAGCTACTGACTGAATGAAAGGAGCTGGCATCTCACTCTCTTTGAATCTTCTTTATCATGCTAAGAGGAGCAGGAAAAAGTAAAAAATTTCAGAATTGCACCTTGCAATGCGGAGAAATTACTGTTTGTGCATTTACAATATTCAATGATTTTTGCCATTGAAAAACGTCCAGAAATGATTGAAGCTACTGACTGAATGAAAGGAGCTGGCATCTCACTCTCTTTGAATCTTCTTTATCATGCTAAGAGGAGCAGGAAAAAGCAAAAAATTTCAGAATTGCACCTTGCAATGCGGAGAAATTACTGTTTGTGCATTTACAATATTCATTGATTTTTGCCATTGAAAAACATCATGTTATTCATATACCAGAAATGATTGAAGCTACTGACTGAATGAAAGGAGCTGGCATCTCACTCTCTTTGAATCTTCTTTATCATGCTAAGAGGAGCAGGAAAAAGTAAAAAATTTCAGAATTGCACCTTGCAATGCGGAGAAATTACTGTTTGTGCATTTACAATATTCAATGATTTTTGCCTTTGAAAAACGTCCAGAAATGATTGAAGCTACTGACTGAACGAAAGGAGCTGGCATCTCACTCTCTTTGAATCTTCTTTATCATGCTAAGAGGAGCAGGAAAAAGCAAAAAATTTCAGAATTGCACCTTGCAATGCGGAGAAATTACTGTTTGTGCATTTACAATATTCATTGATTTTTGCCATTGAAAAACATCATGTTATTCATATACCAGAAATGATTGATGCTACTGACTGAATGAAAGGAGCTGGCATCTCACTCTCTTTGAATCTTCTTTATCATGCTAAGAGGAGCAGGAAAAAGCAAAAAATTTCAGAATTGCACCTTGCAATGCGGAGAAATTACTGTTTGTGCATTTACAATATTCATTGATTTTTGCCATTGAAAAACATCATGTTATTCATATACCAGAAATGTTTGAAGCTACTGACTGAATGAAAGGAGCTGGCATCTCACTCTCTTTGAATCTTCTTTATCATGCTAAGAGGAGCAGGAAAAAGCAAAAAATTTCAGAATTGCACCTTGCAATGCGGAGAAATTACTGTTTGTGCATTTACAATATTCATTGATTTTTGCAATTGAAAAACGTCCAGAAATGATTGAAGCTACTGACTGAATGAAAGGAGCTGGCATCTCACTCTCTTTGAATCTTCTTTATCATGCTAAGAGGAGCAGGAAAAAGCAAAAAATTTCAGAATTGCACCTTGCAATGCGGAGAAATTACTGTTTGTGCATTTACAATATTCATTGATTTTTGCCATTGAAAAACATTATGTTATTCATATACCAGGAATGTTTGAAGCTACTGACTGAATGAAAGGAGCTGGCATCTCACTCTCTTTGAATCTTCTTTATCATGCTAAGAGGAGCAGGAAAAAGTAAAAAATTTCAGAATTGCACCTTGCAATGCGGAGAAATTACTGTTTGTGCATTTACAATATTCATTGATTTTTGCCATTGAAAAACGTCCAGAAATGATTGAAGATACTGACTGAATGAAAGGAGCTGGCATCTCACTCTCTTTGAATCTTGTTTATCATGCTAAGAGAAGCAGGAAAAAGCAAAAAATTTCAGAATTGCACCTTGCAATGCGAAGAAATTACTGTTTGTGCATTTACAATATTCATTGATGTTTGCCATTGAAAAACGTCCAGAAATGATTGAAGCTACTGACTGAATGAAAGGAGCTGGCATCTCACTTTCTTTGAATCTTCTTTATTATGCTAAGAGGAGCAGGAAAAAGCAAAAAATTTCAGAATTGCACCTTGCAATGCGGAGAAATTACTGTTTGTGCATTTACAATATTCATTGATTTTTGCCATTGAAAAACATCATGTTATTCATATACCAGAAATGATTGAAGCTACTGACTGAATGAAAGGAGCTGGCATCTCACTCTCTTTGAATCTTCTTTATCATGCTAAGAGGAGCAGGAAAAAGTAAAAAATTTCAGTATTGCACCTTGCAATGCGGAGAAATTACTGTTTGTGCATTTACAATATTCAATGATTTTTGCCATTGAAAAACGTCCAGAAATGATTGAAGCTACTGACTGAATGAAAGGAGCTGGCATCTCACTCTCTTTGAATCTTCTTTATCATGCTAAGAGGAGCAGGAAAAAGCAAAAAACTTCAGAATTGCACCTTGCAATGCGGAGAAATTACTGTTTGTGCATTTACAATATTCATTGATTTTTGCCATTGAAAAACATCATGTTATTCATATTCCAGAAATGATTGAAGCTACTGACTGAATGAAAGGAGCTGGCATCTCACTCTCTTTGAATCTTCTTTATCATGCTAAGAGGAGCAGGAAAAAGTAAAAAATTTCAGAATTGCACCTTGCAATGCGGAGAAATTACTCTTTGTGCATTTACAATATTCAATGATTTTTGCCTTTGAAAAACGTCCAGAAATGATTGAAGCTACTGACTGAACGAAAGGAGCTGGCATCTCACTCTCTTTGAATCTTCTTTATCATGCTAAGAGGAGCAGGAAAAAGCAAAAAATTTCAGAATTGCACCTTGCAATGCGGAGAAATTACTGTTTGTGCATTTACAATATTCATTGATTTTTGCCATTGAAAAACATCATGTTATTCATATACCAGAAATGTTTGAAGCTACTGACTGAATGAAAGGAGCTGGCATCTCACTCTCTTTGAATCTTCTTTATCATGCTAAGAGGAGCAGGAAAAAGCAAAAAATTTCAGAATTGCACCTTGCAATGCGGAGAAATTACTGTTTGTGCATTTACAATATTCATTGATTTTTGCCATTGAAAAACGTCCAGAAATGATTGAAGCTACTGACTGAATGAAAGGAGCTGGCATCTCACTCTGAATTTTCTTTATCATGCTAAGAGGAGCAGGAAAAAGCAAAAAATTTCAGAATTGCACCTTGCAATGCGGAGAAATTACTGTTTGTGCATTTACAATATTCATTGATTTTTGCCATTGAAAAACGTCCAGAAATGATTGAAGCTACTGACTGAATGAAAGGAGCTGGCATCTCACTCTCTTTGAATCTTCTTTATCATGCTAAGAGGAGCAGGAAAAAGCAAAAAATTTCAGAATTGCACCTTGCAATGCGGAGAAATTACTGTTTGTGCATTTACAATATTCATTGATTTTTGACATTGAAAAACATCATGTTATTCATATACCAGAAATGATTGAAGCTACTGACTGAATGAAAGGAGCTGGCATCTCACTCTCTTTGAATCTTCTTTATCATGCTAAGAGAAGCAGGAAAAAGTAAAAAATTTCAGAATTGCACCTTGCAATGCGGAGAAATTACTGTTTGTGCATTTACAATATTCAATGATTTTTGCCATTGAAAAACGTCCAGAAATGATTGAAGCTACTGACTGAATGAAAGGAGCTGGCATCTCACTCTCTTTGAATCTTCTTTATCATGCTAAGAGGAGCAGGAAAAAGCAAAAAACTTCAGAATTGCACCTTGCAATGCGGAGAAATTACTGTTTGTGCATTTACAATATTCATTGATTTTTGCCATTGAAAAACATCATGTTATTCATATACCAGAAATGATTGAAGCTACTGACTGAATAAAAGGAGCTGGCATCTCACTCTCTTTGAATCTTCTTTATCATGCTAAGAGGAGCAGGAAAAAGTAAAAAATTTCAGAATTGCACCTTGCAATGCGGAGAAATTACTGTTTGTGCATTTACAATATTCAATGATTTTTGCCTTTGAAAAACGTCCAGAAATGATTGAAGCTACTGACTGAACGAAAGGAGCTGGCATCTCACTCTCTTTGAATCTTCTTTATCATGCTAAGAGGAGCAGGAAAAAGCAAAAAATTTCAGAATTGCACCTTGCAATGCGGAGAAATTACTGTTTGTGCATTTACAATATTCATTGATTTTTGCCATTGAAAAACATTATGTTATTCATATACCAGAAATGTTTGAAGCTACTGACTGAGTGAAAGGAGCTGGCATCTCACTCTCTTTGAATCTTCTTTATCATGCTAAGAGGAGCAGGAAAAAGCAAAAAATTTCAGAATTGCACCTTGCAATGCGGAGAAATTACTGTTTGTGCATTTACAATATTCATTGATTTTTGCCATTGAAAAACATCATGTTATTCATAAACCAGAAATGTTTGAAGCTACTGACTGAATGAAAGGAGCTGGCATCTCACTCTCTTTGAATCTTCTTTATCATGCTTGGATTAGCAGGAAAAAGCAAAAAATTTCAGAATTGCACCTTGCAATGTGGAGATATTACTGTTTGTGCATTTACAATATTCATTGATTTTTGCCATTGAAAAACATGTTTTTCATATACCAGAAATGTTTGAAGCTACTGACTGAATGAAAGGAGCTGGCATCTCACTCTCTTTGAATCTTCTTTATCATGCTAGGATTAACAGGAAAAAGCAAAAAATTTCAGAATTGCACCTTGCAATGCGGAGAAATTACTGTTTGTGCATTTACAATATTCATTGATTTTTGCCATTGAAAAACGTCCAGAAATGATTGAAGCTACTGACTGAATGAAAGGAGCTGGCATCTCACTCTCTTTGAATCGTCTTTATCATGCTAAGAGGAGCAGGAAAAAGCAAAAAATTTCAGAATTGCACCTTGCAATGCGGAGAAATTACTGTTTGTGCATTTACAATATTCATTGATTTTTGCCATTGAAAAACATCATGTTATTCATATACCAGAAATGTTTGAAGCTACTGACTGAATGAAAGGAGCTGGCATCTCACTCTCTTTGAATCTTCTTTATCATGCTAAGAGGAGCAGGAAAAAGCAAAAAATTTCAGAATTGCACCTTGCAATGCGGAGAAATTACTGTTTGTGCATTTACAATATTCATTGATTTTTGCCATTGAAAAACGTCCAGAAATGTTTGAAGCTACTGACTGAATGAAAGGAGCTGGCATCTCACTCTCTTTGAATCTTCTTTATCATGCTAGGATTAGCAGGAAAAAGCAAAAAATTTCAGAATTGCACCTTGCAATGTGGAGATATTACTGTTTGTGCATTTACAATATTCATTGATTTTTGCCATTGAAAAACATGTTTTTCATATACCAGAAATGTTTGAAGCTACTGACTGAATGAAAGGAGCTGGCATCTCACTGTCTTTGAATCTTCTTTATCATGCTAGGATTAACAGGAAAAAGCAAAAAATTTCAGAATTGCACCTTGCAATGTGGAGATATTACTGTTTGTGCATTTACAATATTCATTGATTTTGCCATTGAAAAACGTCCAGAAATGTTTGAAGCTACTGACTGAATGAAAGGAGCTGGCATCTCACTCTCTTTAAATCTTCTTTATCATGCTAGTATTAGCAGGAAAAAGCAAAAAAATTTCAGAATTGCACCTTGCAATGTGGAGATATTACTGTTTGTGCATTTACAATATTCATTGATTTTTGCCATTGAAAAACATGTTTTTCATATACCAGAAATGTTTGAAGCTACTGACTGAATGAAAGGAGCTGGCATCTCACTCTCTTTGAATCTTCTTTATCATGCTAGGATAAGCAGGAAAAAGCAAAAAATTTCAGAATTGCACCTTGCAATGTGGAGATATTACTGTTTGTGCATTTACAATATTCATTGATTTTTGCCATTGAAAAACATGTTTTTCATATACCAGAAATGTTTGAAGCTACTGACTTCAATGAAAGGAGCTGGCATCTCACTCTCTTTGAATCTTCTTTATCATGCTAGGATTAACAGGAAAAAGCAAAAAATTTCAGAATTGCACCTTGCAATGTGGAGATATTACTGTTTGTGCATTTACAATATTCATTGATTTTTGCCATTGAAAAACGTCCAGAAATGATTGAAGCTACTGACTGAATGAAAGGAGCTGGCATCTCACTCTCTTTTAATCTTGTTTATCATGCTAAGAGGAGCAGGAAAAAGCAAAAAATTTCAGAATTGCACCTTGCAATGCGGAGAAATTACTGTTTGTGCATTTACAATATTCATTGATTTTTGCCATTGAAAAACGTCCAGAAATGATTGAAGCTACTGACTGAATGAAAGGAGCTGGCATCTCACTCTCTTTGAATCTTCTTTATCATGCTAAGAGGAGCAGGAAAAAGCAAAAAATTTCAGAATTGCACCTTGCAATGCGGAGAAATTACTGTTTGTGCATTTACAATATTCATTGATTTTTACCATTGAAAAACATCATGTTATTCATATACCAGAAATGATTGAAGCTACTGACTGAATGAAAGGAGCTGGCATCTCACTCTCTTTGAATCTTCTTTATCATGCTAAGAGGAGCAGGAAAAAGTAAAAAATTTCAGAATTGCACCTTGCAATGCGGAGAAATTACTGTTTGTGCATTTACAATATTCAATGATTTTTGCCATTGAAAAACGTCCAGAAATGATTGAAGCTACTGACTGAATGAAAGGAGCTGGCATCTCACTCTCTTTGAATCTTCTTTATCATGCTAAGAGGAGCAGGAAAAAGCAAAAAATTTCAGAATTGCACCTTGCAATGCGGAGAAATTACTGTTTGTGCATTTACAATATTCATTGATTTTTGCCATTGAAAAACATCATGTTATTCATATACCAGAAATGATTGAAGCTACTGACTGAATGAAAGGAGCTGGCATCTCACTCTCTTTGAATCTTCTTTATCATGCTAAGAGGAGCAGGAAAAAGTAAAAAATTTCAGAATTGCACCTTGCAATGCGGAGAAATTGCTGTTTGTGCATTTACAATATTCAATGATTTTTGCCTTTGAAAAACGTCCAGAAATGATTGAAGCTACTGACTGAACGAAAGGAGCTGGCATCTCACTCTCTTTGAATCTTCTTTATCATGCTAAGAGGAGCAGGAAAAAGCAAAAAATTTCAGAATTGCACCTTGCAATGCGGAGAAATTACTGTTTGTGCATTTACAATATTCATTGATTTTTGCCATTGAAAAACATCATGTTATTCATATACCAGAAATGATTGATGCTACTGACTGAATGAAAGGAGCTGGCATCTCACTCTCTTTGAATCTTCTTTATCATGCTAAGAGGAGCAGGAAAAAGCAAAAAATTTCAGAATTGCACCTTGCAATGCGGAGAAATTACTGTTTGTGCATTTACAATATTCATTGATTTTTGCCATTGAAAAACATCATGTTATTCATATACCAGAAATGTTTGAAGCTACTGACTGAATGAAAGGAGCTGGCATCTCACTCTCTTTGAATCTTCTTTATCATGCTAAGAGGAGCAGGAAAAAGCAAAAAATTTCAGAATTGCACCTTGCAATGCGGAGAAATTACTGTTTGTGCATTTACAATATTCATTGATTTTTGCAATTGAAAAACGTCCAGAAATGATTGAAGCTACTGACTGAATGAAAGGAGCTGGCATCTCACTCTCTTTGAATCTTCTTTATCATGCTAAGAGGAGCAGGAAAAAGCAAAAAATTTCAGAATTGCACCTTGCAATGCGGAGAAATTACTGTTTGTGCATTTACAATATTCATTGATTTTTGCCATTGAAAAACATTATGTTATTCATATACCAGGAATGTTTGAAGCTACTGACTGAATGAAAGGAGCTGGCATCTCACTCTCTTTGAATCTTCTTTATCATGCTAAGAGGAGCAGGAAAAAGTAAAAAATTTCAGAATTGCACCTTGCAATGCGGAGAAATTACTGTTTGTGCATTTACAATATTCATTGATTTTTGCCATTGAAAAACGTCCAGAAATGATTGAAGCTACTGACTGAATGAAAGGAGCTGGCATCTCACTCTCTTTGAATCTTGTTTATCATGCTAAGAGAAGCAGGAAAAAGCAAAAAATTTCAGAATTGCACCTTGCAATGCGAAGAAATTACTGTTTGTGCATTTACAATATTCATTGATGTTTGCCATTGAAAAACGTCCAGAAATGATTGAAGCTACTGACTGAATGAAAGGAGCTGGCATCTCACTTTCTTTGAATCTTCTTTATTATGCTAAGAGGAGCAGGAAAAAGCAAAAAATTTCAGAATTGCACCTTGCAATGCGGAGAAATTACTGTTTTGTGCATTTACAATATTCATTGATTTTTGCCATTGAAAAACATCATGTTATTCATATACCAGAAATGATTGAAGCTACTGACTGAATGAAAGGAGCTGGCATCTCACTCTCTTTGAATCTTCTTTATCATGCTAAGAGGAGCAGGAAAAAGTAAAAAATTTCAGTATTGCACCTTGCAATGCGGAGAAATTACTGTTTGTGCATTTACAATATTCAATGATTTTTGCCATTGAAAAACGTCCAGAAATGATTGAAGCTACTGACTGAATGAAAGGAGCTGGCATCTCACTCTCTTTGAATCTTCTTTATCATGCTAAGAGGAGCAGGAAAAAGCAAAAAACTTCAGAATTGCACCTTGCAATGCGGAGAAATTACTGTTTGTGCATTTACAATATTCATTGATTTTTGCCATTGAAAAACATCATGTTATTCATATACCAGAAATGATTGAAGCTACTGACTGAATGAAAGGAGCTGGCATCTCACTCTCTTTGAATCTTCTTTATCATGCTAAGAGGAGCAGGAAAAAGTAAAAAATTTCAGAATTGCACCTTGCAATGCGGAGAAATTACTCTTTGTGCATTTACAATATTCAATGATTTTTGCCTTTGAAAAACGTCCAGAAATGATTGAAGCTACTGACTGAACGAAAGGAGCTGGCATCTCACTCTCTTTGAATCTTCTTTATCATGCTAAGAGGAGCAGGAAAAAGCAAAAAATTTCAGAATTGCACCTTGCAATGCGGAGAAATTACTGTTTGTGCATTTACAATATTCATTGATTTTTGCCATTGAAAAACATCATGTTATTCATATACCAGAAATGTTTGAAGCTACTGACTGAATGAAAGGAGCTGGCATCTCACTCTGAATTTTCTTTATCATGCTAAGAGGAGCAGGAAAAAGCAAAAAATTTCAGAATTGCACCTTGCAATGCGGAGAAATTACTGTTTGTGCATTTACAATATTCATTGATTTTTGCCATTGAAAAACGTCCAGAAATGATTGAAGCTACTGACTGAATGAAAGGAGCTGGCATCTCACTCTCTTTGAATCTTCTTTATCATGCTAAGAGGAGCAGGAAAAAGCAAAAAATTTCAGAATTGCACCTTGCAATGCGGAGAAATTACTGTTTGTGCATTTACAATATTCATTGATTTTTGACATTGAAAAACATCATGTTATTCATATACCAGAAATGATTGAAGCTACTGACTGAATGAAAGGAGCTGGCATCTCACTCTCTTTGAATCTTCTTTATCATGCTAAGAGAAGCAGGAAAAAGTAAAAAATTTCAGAATTGCACCTTGCAATGCGGAGAAATTACTGTTTGTGCATTTACAATATTCAATGATTTTTGCCATTGAAAAACGTCCAGAAATGATTGAAGCTACTGACTGAATGAAAGGAGCTGGCATCTCACTCTCTTTGAATCTTCTTTATCATGCTAAGAGGAGCAGGAAAAAGCAAAAAATTTCAGAATTGCACCTTGCAATGCGGAGAAATTACTGTTTGTGCATTTACAATATTCATTGATTTTTGCCATTGAAAAACATCATGTTATTCATATACCAGAAATGATTGAAGCTACTGACTGAATGAAAGGAGATGGCATCTCACTCTCTTTGAATCTTCTTTATCATGCTAAGAGGAGCAGGAAAAAGCAAAAAATTTCAGAATTGCACCTTGCAATGCGGAGAAATTACTGTTTGTGCATTTACAATATTCATTGATTTTTGCCATTGAAAAACGTCCAGAAATGATTGAAGCTACTGACTGAATGAAAGGAGCTGGCATCTCACTCTCTTTGAATCTTCTTTATCATGCTAAGAGGAGCAGGAAAAAGCAAAAAATTTCAGAATTGCACCTTGCAATGCGGAGAAATTACTGTTTGTGCATTTACAATATTCATTGATTTTTGCCATTGAAAAACGTCCAGAAATGATTGAAGCTACTGACTGAATGAAAGGAGCTGGCATCTCACTCTCTTTGAATCTTCTTTATCATGCTAGGATTAGCAGGAAAAAGCAAAAAATTTCAGAATTGCACCTGGCAATGTGGAGATATTACTGTTTGTGCATTTACAATATTCATTGAATTTTGCCATTGAAAAACGTCCAGAAATGTTTGAAGCTACTGACTGAATGAAAGGAGCTGGCATCTCACTCTATTTGAATCTTCTTTATCATGCTAGGATTAGCAGGAAAAAGCAAAAAATTTCAGAATTGCACCTTGCAATGTGGAGATATTACTGTTTGTGCTTTTACAATATTCATTGATTTTTGCCATTGAAAAACGTCCAGAAATGTTTATACCAGAAATGTTTGAAGCTACTGACTGAATGAAAGGAGCTGGCATCTCACTCTCTTTGAATCTTCTTTATCATGCTAAGAGGAGCAGGAAAAAGCAAAAAATTTCAGAATTGCACCTTGCAATGCGGAGAAATTACTGTTTGTGCATTTACAATATTCATTGATTTTTGCCATTGAAAAACGTCCAGAAATGACTGAAGCTACTGACTGAATGAAAGGAGCTGGCATCTCACTCTCTTTGAATCTTCTTTATCATGCTAAGAGGAGCAGGAAAAAGCAAAAAATTTCAGAATTGCACCTTGCAATGCGGAGAAATTACAGTTTGTGCATTTACAATATTCATTGATTTTTGCCATTGAAAAACGTCCGGAAATGATTGAAGCTACTGACTGAATGAAAGGAGCTGGCATCTCACTCTCTTTGAATCTTCTTTATCATGCTAAGAGGAGCAGGAAAAAGCAAAAAATTTCAGAATTGCACCTTGCAATGCGGAGAAATTACTGTTTGTGCATTTACAATATTCATTGATTTTTGCCATTGAAAAACATCATGTTATTCATATACCAGAAATGATTGAAGCTACTGACTGAATGAAAGGAGCTGGCATCTCACTCTCTTTGAATCTTCTTTATCATGCTAAGAGGAGCAGGAAAAAGCAAAAAATTTCAGAATTGCACCTTGCAATGTGGAGATATTACTGTTTGTGCATTTACAATATTCATTGATTTTTGCCATTGAAAAACGTCCAGAAATGTTTGAAGCTACTGACTGAATGAAAGGAGCTGGCATCTCACTCTATTTGAATCTTCTTTATCATGCTAGGATTAGCAGGAAAAAGCAAAAAATTTCAGAATTGCACCTTGCAATGTGGAGATATTACTGTTTGTGCATTTACAATATTCATTGATTTTTGCCATTGAAAAACGTCCAGAAATGTTTATACCAGAAATGTTTGAAGCTACTGACTGAATGAAAGGAGCTGGCATCTCACTCTCTTTGAATCTTCTTTATCATGCTAAGAGGAGCAGGAAAAAGCAAAAAATTTCAGAATTGCACCTTGCAATGCGGAGAAATTACTTTTTGTGCATTTACAATATTCATTGATTTTTGCCATTGAAAAACGTCCAGAAATGACTGAAGCTACTGACTGAATGAAAGGAGCTGGCATCTCACTCTCTTTGAATCTTCTTTACCATGCTAAGAGGAGCAGGAAAAAGCAAAAAAATTCAGAATTGCACCTTGCAATGCGGAGAAATTACTGTTTGTGCATTTACAATATTCATTGATTTTTGCCATTGAAAAACGTCCAGAAATGATTGAAGCTACTGACTGAATGAAAGGAGCTGGCATCTCACTCTCTTTGAATCTTCTTTATCATGCTAGGAGTAGCAGGAAAAAGCAAAAAATTTCAGAATTGCACCTTGCAATGTGGAGATATTACTGTTTGTGCATTTACAATATTCATTGATTTTTGCCATTGAAAAACGTCCAGAAATGTTTGAAGCTACTGACTGAATGAAAGGAGCTGGCATCTCACTCTCTTTGAATCTTCTTTATCATGCTAGGATTAGCAGGAAAAAGCAAAAAATTTCAGAATTGCACCTTGCAATGTGGAGATATTACTGTTTGTGCATTTACAATATTCATTGATTTTTGCCATTGAAAAACATCATGTTATTCATATACCAGAAATGTTTGAAGCTACTGACTGAATGAAAGGAGCTGACATCTCACTCTCTTTGAATCTTCTTTATCATGCTAGGATTAGCAGGAAAAAGCAAAAAATTTCAGAATTGCACCTTGCAATGTGGAGATATTACTGTTTGTGCATTTACAATATTCATTGATTTTTGCCATTGAAAAACGTCCAGAAATGTTTGAAGCTACTGACTGAATGAAAGGAGCTGGCATCTCACTCTCTTTGAATCTTCTTTATCATGCTAGGATTAGCAGGAAAAAGCAAAAAATTTCAGAATTGCACCTTGCAATGTGGAGATATTACTGTTTGTGCATTTACAATATTCATTGATTTTTGCCATTGAAAAACATCATGTTATTCATATACCAGAAATGTTTGAAGCTACTGACTGAATGAAAGGAGCTGACATCTCACTCTCTTTGAATCTTCTTTATCATGCTAGGATTAGCAGGAAAAAGCAAAAAATTTCAGAATTGCACCTTGCAATGTGGAGATATTACTGTTTGTGCATTTACAATATTCATTGATTTTTGCCAATGAAAAACGTCCAGAAATGTTTGAAGCTACTGACTGAATGAAAGGAGCTGGCATCTCACTCTATTTGAATCTTCTTTATCATGCTAGGATTAGCAGGAAAAAGCAAAAAATTTCAGCATTGCACCTTGCAATGTGGAGATATTACTGTTTGTGCATTTACAATATTCATTGATTTTTGCCATTGAAAAACGTCCAGAAATGTTTATACCAGAAATGTTTGAAGCTACTGACTGAAAGAAAGGAGCTGGCATCTCACTCTCTTTGAATCTTCTTTATCATGCTAAGAGGAGCAGGAAAAAGCAAAAAATTTCAGAATTGCACCTTGCAATGCAGAGAAATTACTGTTTGTGCATTTACAATATTCATTGATTTTTGCCATTGAAAAACGTCCAGAAATGACTGAAGCTACTGACTGAATGAAAGGAGCTGGCATCTCACTCTCTTTGAATCTTCTTTATCATGCTAAGAGGAGCAGGAAAAACCAAAAAATTTCAGAATTGCATCTTGCAATGCGGAGAAATTACTGTTTGTGCATTTACAATATTCATTGATTTTTGCCATTGAAAAACGTCCAGAAATGATTGAAGCTACTGACTGAATGAAAGGAGCTGGCATCTCACTCTCTTTGAATCTTCTTTATCATGCTAAGAGGAGCAGGAAAAAGCAAAAAATTTCAGAATTGCACCTTGCAATGCGGAGAAATTACTGTTTGTGCATTTACAATATTCATTGATTTTTGCCATTGAAAAACATCATGTTATTCATATACCAGAAATGATTGAAGCTACTGACTGAATGAAAGGAGCTGGCATCTCACTCTCTTTGAATCTTCTTTATCATGCTAAGAGGAGCAGGAAAAAGCAAAAAATTTCAGAATTGCACCTTGCAATGCGGAGAAATTACTGTTTGTGCATTTACAATATTCATTGATTTTTGCCATTGAAAAACGTCCAGAAATGATTGAAGCTACTGACTGAATGAAAGGAGCTGGCATCTCACTCTCTTTGAATCTTCTTTATCATGCTAAGAGGAGCAGGAAAAAGCAAAAAATTTCAGAATTGCACCTTGCAATGCGGAGAAATTACTGTTTGTGCATTTACAATATTCATTGATTTTTGCCATTGAAAAACGTCCAGAAATGATTGAAGCTACTGACTGAATGAAAGGAGCTGGCATCTCACTCTCTTTGAATCTTCTTTATCATGCTAGGATTAGCAGGAAAAAGCAAAAAATTTCAGAATTGCACCTGGCAATGTGGAGATATTACTGTTTGTGCATTTACAATATTCATTGAATTTTGCCATTGAAAAACGTCCAGAAATGTTTGAAGCTACTGACTGAATGAAAGGAGCTGGCATCTCACTCTATTTGAATCTTCTTTATCATGCTAGGATTAGCAGGAAAAAGCAAAAAATTTCAGAATTGCACCTTGCAATGTGGAGATATTACTGTTTGTGCTTTTACAATATTCATTGATTTTTGCCATTGAAAAACGTCCAGAAATGTTTATACCAGAAATGTTTGAAGCTACTGACTGAATGAAAGGAGCTGGCATCTCACTCTCTTTGAATCTTCTTTATCATGCTAAGAGGAGCAGGAAAAAGCAAAAAATTTCAGAATTGCACCTTGCAATGCGGAGAAATTACTGTTTGTGCATTTACAATATTCATTGATTTTTGCCATTGAAAAACGTCCAGAAATGACTGAAGCTACTGACTGAATGAAAGGAGCTGGCATCTCACTCTCTTTGAATCTTCTTTATCATGCTAAGAGGAGCAGGAAAAAGCAAAAAATTTCAGAATTGCACCTTGCAATGCGGAGAAATTACAGTTTGTGCATTTACAATATTCATTGATTTTTGCCATTGAAAAACGTCCGGAAATGATTGAAGCTACTGACTGAATGAAAGGAGCTGGCATCTCACTCTCTTTGAATCTTCTTTATCATGCTAAGAGGAGCAGGAAAAAGCAAAAAATTTCAGAATTGCACCTTGCAATGCGGAGAAATTACTGTTTGTGCATTTACAATATTCATTGATTTTTGCCATTGAAAAACATCATGTTATTCATATACCAGAAATGATTGAAGCTACTGACTGAATGAAAGGAGCTGGCATCTCACTCTCTTTGAATCTTCTTTATCATGCTAAGAGGAGCAGGAAAAAGCAAAAAATTTCAGAATTGCACCTTGCAATGTGGAGATATTACTGTTTGTGCATTTACAATATTCATTGAATTTTGCCATTGAAAAACGTCCAGAAATGTTTGAAGCTACTGACTGAATGAAAGGAGCTGGCATCTCACTCTATTTGAATCTTCTTTATCATGCTAGGATTAGCAGGAAAAAGCAAAAAATTTCAGAATTGCACCTTGCAATGTGGAGATATTACTGTTTGTGCATTTACAATATTCATTGATTTTTGCCATTGAAAAACGTCCAGAAATGTTTATACCAGAAATGTTTGAAGCTACTGACTGAATGAAAGGAGCTGGCATCTCACTCTCTTTGAATCTTCTTTATCATGCTAAGAGGAGCAGGAAAAAGCAAAAAATTTCAGAATTGCACCTTGCAATGCGGAGAAATTACTTTTTGTGCATTTACAATATTCATTGATTTTTGCCATTGAAAAACGTCCAGAAATGACTGAAGCTACTGACTGAATGAAAGGAGCTGGCATCTCACTCTCTTTGAATCTTCTTTACCATGCTAAGAGGAGCAGGAAAAAGCAAAAAAATTCAGAATTGCACCTTGCAATGCGGAGAAATTACTGTTTGTGCATTTACAATATTCATTGATTTTTGCCATTGAAAAACGTCCAGAAATGATTGAAGCTACTGACTGAATGAAAGGAGCTGGCATCTCACTCTCTTTGAATCTTCTTTATCATGCTAGGAGTAGCAGGAAAAAGCAAAAAATTTCAGAATTGCACCTTGCAATGTGGAGATATTACTGTTTGTGCATTTACAATATTCATTGATTTTTGCCATTGAAAAACGTCCAGAAATGTTTGAAGCTACTGACTGAATGAAAGGAGCTGGCATCTCACTCTCTTTGAATCTTCTTTATCATGCTAGGATTAGCAGGAAAAAGCAAAAAATTTCAGAATTGCACCTTGCAATGTGGAGATATTACTGTTTGTGCATTTACAATATTCATTGATTTTTGCCATTGAAAAACATCATGTTATTCATATACCAGAAATGTTTGAAGCTACTGACTGAATGAAAGGAGCTGACATCTCACTCTCTTTGAATCTTCTTTATCATGCTAGGATTAGCAGGAAAAAGCAAAAAATTTCAGAATTGCACCTTGCAATGTGGAGATATTACTGTTTGTGCATTTACAATATTCATTGATTTTTGCCAATGAAAAACGTCCAGAAATGTTTGAAGCTACTGACTGAATGAAAGGAGCTGGCATCTCACTCTATTTGAATCTTCTTTATCATGCTAGGATTAGCAGGAAAAAGCAAAAAATTTCAGCATTGCACCTTGCAATGTGGAGATATTACTGTTTGTGCATTTACAATATTCATTGATTTTTGCCATTGAAAAACGTCCAGAAATGTTTATACCAGAAATGTTTGAAGCTACTGACTGAAAGAAAGGAGCTGGCATCTCACTCTCTTTGAATCTTCTTTATCATGCTAAGAGGAGCAGGAAAAAGCAAAAAATTTCAGAATTGCACCTTGCAATGCAGAGAAATTACTGTTTGTGCATTTACAATATTCATTGATTTTTGCCATTGAAAAACGTCCAGAAATGACTGAAGCTACTGACTGAATGAAAGGAGCTGGCATCTCACTCTCTTTGAATCTTCTTTATCATGCTAAGAGGAGCAGGAAAAACCAAAAAATTTCAGAATTGCATCTTGCAATGCGGAGAAATTACTGTTTGTGCATTTACAATATTCATTGATTTTTGCCATTGAAAAACGTCCAGAAATGATTGAAGCTACTGACTGAATGAAAGGAGCTGGCATCTCACTCTCTTTGAATCTTCTTTATCATGCTAAGAGGAGCAGGAAAAAGCAAAAAATTTCAGAATTGCACCTTGCAATGCGGAGAAATTACTGTTTGTGCATTTACAATATTCATTGATTTTTGCCATTGAAAAACATCATGTTATTCATATACCAGAAATGATTGAAGCTACTGACTGAATGAAAGGAGCTGGCATCTCACTCTCTTTGAATCTTCTTTATCATGCTAAGAGGAGCAGGAAAAAGCAAAAAATTTCAGAATTGCACCTTGCAATGCGGAGAAATTACTGTTTGTGCATTTCCAATATTCATTGATTTTTGCCATTGAAAAACGTCCAGAAATGATTGAAGCTACTGACTGAATGAAAGGAGCTGGCATCTCACTCTCTTTGAATCTTCTTTATCATGCTAAGAGGAGCAGGAAAAAGCAAAAAATTTCAGAATTGCACCTTGCAATGCGGAGAAATTACTGTTTGTGCATTTACAATATTCATTGATTTTTGCCATTGAAAAACGTCCAGAAATGATTGAAGCTACTGACTGAATGAAAGGAGCTGGCATCTCACTCTCTTTGAATCTTTTTTATCATGCTAGGATTAGCAGGAAAAAGCAAAAAATTTCAGAATTGCACCTGGCAATGTGGAGATATTACTGTTTGTGCATTTACAATATTCATTGAATTTTGCCATTGAAAAACGTCCAGAAATGTTTGAAGCTACTGACTGAATGAAAGGAGCTGGCATCTCACTCTATTTGAATCTTCTTTATCATGCTAGGATTAGCAGGAAAAAGCAAAAAATTTCAGAATTGCACCTTGCAATGTGGAGATATTACTGTTTGTGCTTTTACAATATTCATTGATTTTTGCCATTGAAAAACGTCCAGAAATGTTTATACCAGAAATGTTTGAAGCTACTGACTGAATGAAAGGAGCTGGCATCTCACTCTCTTTGAATCTTCTTTATCATGCTAAGAGGAGCAGGAAAAAGCAAAAAATTTCAGAATTGCACCTTGCAATGCGGAGAAATTACTGTTTGTGCATTTACAATATTCATTGATTTTTGCCATTGAAAAACGTCCAGAAATGACTGAAGCTACTGACTGAATGAAAGGAGCTGGCATCTCACTCTCTTTGAATCTTCTTTATCATGCTAAGAGGAGCAGGAAAAAGCAAAAAATTTCAGAATTGCACCTTGCAATGCGGAGAAATTACAGTTTGTGCATTTACAATATTCATTGATTTTTGCCATTGAAAAACGTCCGGAAATGATTGAAGCTACTGACTGAATGAAAGGAGCTGGCATCTCACTCTCTTTGAATCTTCTTTATCATGCTAAGAGGAGCAGGAAAAAGCAAAAAATTTCAGAATTGCACCTTGCAATGCGGAGAAATTACTGTTTGTGCATTTACAATATTCATTGATTTTTGCCATTGAAAAACATCATGTTATTCATATACCAGAAATGATTGAAGCTACTGACTGAATGAAAGGAGCTGGCATCTCACTCTCTTTGAATCTTCTTTATCATGCTAAGAGGAGCAGGAAAAAGCAAAAAATTTCAGAATTGCACCTTGCAATGCGGAGAAATTACTGTTTGTGCATTTACAATATTCATTGATTTTTGCCATTGAAAAACGTCCAGAAATGATTGAAGCTGCTGACTGAATGAAAGGAGCTGGCATCTCACTCTCTTTGAATCTTCTTTATCATGCTAAGAGGAGCAGGAAAAAGCAAAAAATTTCAGAATTGCATCTTGCAATGCGGAGAAAATACTGTTTGTGCATTTACAATATTCATTGATTTTTGCCATTGAAAAACGTCCAGAAATGATTGAAGCTACTGACTGAATGAAAGGAGCTGGCATCTCACTCTCTTTGAATCTTCTTTATCATGCTAAGAGGAGCAGGAAAAAGCAAAAAATTTCAGAATTGCACCTTGCAATGCGGAGAAATTACTGTTTGTGCATTTACAATATTCATTGATTTTTGCCATTGAAAAACGTCCAGAAATGATTGAAGCTACTGACTGAATGAAAGGAGCTGGAATCTCACTCTCTTTGAATCTTCTTTATCATGCTAAGAGGAGCAGGAAAAAGCAAAAAATTTCAGAATTGCAACTTGCAATGCGGAGAAATTATTGTTTGTGCATTTACAATATTCATTGATTTTTGCCATTGAAAAACATCATGTTATTCATATACCAGAAATGATTGAAGCTACTGACTGAATGAAAGGAGCTGGCATCTCACTCTCTTTGAATCTTCTTTATCATGCTAAGAGGAGCAGGAAAAAGCAAAAAATTTCAGAATTGCACCTTGCAATGCGGAGAAATTACTGTTTGTGCATTTACAATATTCATTGATTTTTGCCATTGAAAAACGTCCAGAAATGATTGAAGCTACTGACTGAATGAAAGGAGCTGGCATCTCACTCTCTTTGAATCTTCTTTATCATGCTAAGAGGAGCAGGAAAAAGCAAAAAATTTCAGAATTGCACCTTGCAATGCGGAGAAATTACTGTTTGTGCATTTACAATATTCATTGATTTTTGCCATTGAAAAACATCATGTTATTCATATACCAGAAATGATTGAAGCTACTGACTGAATGAAAGGAGCTGGCATCTCACTCTCTTTGAATCTTCTTTACCATGCTAAGAGGAGCAGGAAAAAGCAAAAAATTTCAGAATTGCACCTTGCAATGCGGAGAAATTACTGTTTGTGCATTTACAATATTCATTGATTTTTGCCATTGAAAAACGTCCAGAAATGACTGAAGCTACTGACTGAATGAAAGGAGCTGGCATCTCACTCTCTTTGAATCTTCTTTATCATGCTAAGAGGAGCAGGAAAAAGCAAAAAATTTCAGAATTGCACCTTGCAATGCGGAGAAATTACAGTTTGTGCATTTACAATATTCATTGATTTTTGCCATTGAAAAACGTCCAGAAATGATTGAAGCTACTGACTGAATGAAAGGAGCTGGCATCTCACTCTCTTTGAATCTTCTTTATCATGCTAAGAGGAGCAGGAAAAAGCAAAAAATTTCAGAATTGCACCTTGCAATGCGGAGAAATTACTGTTTGTGCATTTACAATATTCATTGATTTTTGCCATTGAAAAACATCATGTTATTCATATACCAGAAATGATTGAAGCTACTGACTGAATGAAAGGAGCTGGCATCTCACTCTCTTTGAATCTTCTTTATCATGCTAAGAGGAGCAGGAAAAAGCAAAAAATTTCAGAATTTCACCTTGCAATGCGGAGAAATTACTGTTTGTGCATTTACAATATTCATTGATTTTTGCCATTGAAAAACGTCCAGAAATGATTGAAGCTACTGACTGAATGAAAGGAGCTGGCATCTCACTCTCTTTGAATCTTCTTTATCATGCTAAGAGGAGCAGGAAAAAGCAAAAAATTTCAGAATTGCATCTTGCAATGCGGAGAAATTACTGTTTGTGCATTTACAATATTCATTGATTTTTGCCATTGAAAAACGTCCAGAAATGATTGAAGCTACTGACTGAATGAAAGGAGCTGGCATCTCACTCTCTTTGAATCTTCTTTATCATGCTAAGAGGAGCAGGAAAAAGCAAAAAATTTCAGAATTGCACCTTGCAATGCGGAGAAATTACTGTTTGTGCATTTACAATATTCATTGACTTTTGCCATTGAAAAACGTCCAGAAATGATTGAAGCTACTGACTGAATGAAAGGAGCTGGAATCTCACTCTCTTTGAATCTTCTTTATCATGCTAAGAGGAGCAGGAAAAAGCAAAAAATTTCAGAATTGCAACTTGCAATGCGGAGAAATTACTGTTTGTGCATTTACAATATTCATTGATTTTTGCCATTGAAAAACATCATGTTATTCATATACCAGAAATGATTGAAGCTACTGACTGAATGAAAGGAGCTGGCATCTCACTCTCTTTGAATCTTCTTTATCATTACTGTTTGTGCATTTACAATATTCATTGATTTTTGCCATTGAAAAACATCATGTTATTCATATACCAGAAATGTTTGAAGCTACTGACTGAATGAAAGGAGCTGGCATCTCACTCTCTTTGAATCTTCTTTATCATGCTAAGAGGAGCAGGAAAAAGCAAAAAATTTCAGAATTGCACCTTGCAATGCGGAGAAATTACTGTTTGTGCATTTACAATATTCATTGATTTTTGCCATTGAAAAACATCATGTTATTCATATACCAGAAATGATTGAAGCTACTGACTGAATGAAAGGAGCTGGCATCTCACTCTCTTTGAATCTTCTTTATCATGCTAAGAGGAGCAGGAAAAAGCAAAAAATTTCAGAATTGCACCTTGCAATGCGGAGAAATTACTGTTTGTGCATTTACAATATTCATTGATTTTTGCCATTGAAAAACGTCCAGAAATGATTGAAGCTACTGACTGAATGAAAGGAGCTGGCATCTCACTCTCTTTGAATCTTCTTTATCATGCTAAGAGGAGCAGGAAAAAGCAAAAAATTTCAGAATTGCACCTTGCAATGCGGAGAAATTACTGTTTGTGCATTTACAATATTCATTGATTTTTGCCATTGAAAAACATCATGTTATTCATATACCAGAAATGTTTGAAGCTACTGACTGAATGAAAGGAGCTGGCATCTCACTCTCTTTGAATCTTCTTTATCATGCTAAGAGGAGCAGGAAAAAGCAAAAAATTTCAGAATTGCACCTTGCAATGCGGAGAAATTACTGTTTGTGCATTTACAATATTCATTGATTTTTGCCATTGAAAAACGTCCAGAAATGATTGAAGCTACTGACTGAATGAAAGGAGCTGGCATCTCACTCTCTTTGAATCTTCTTTAACATGCTAAGAGGAGCAGGAAAAAGCAAAAAATTTCAGAATTGCACCTTGCAATGCGGAGAAATTACTGTTTGTGCATTTACAATATTCATTGATTTTTGCCATTGAAAAACATCATGTTATTCATATACCAGAAATGATTGAAGCTACTGACTGAATGAAAGGAGCTGGCATCTCGCTCTCTTTGAATATTCTTTATCATGCTAAGAGGAGCAGGAAAAAGCAAAAAATTTCAGAATTGCACCTTGCAATGCGGAGAAATTACTGTTTGTGCATTTACAATATTCATTGATTTTTGCCATTGAAAAACGTCCAGAAATGATTGAAGCTACTGACTGAATGAAAGGAGCTGGCATCTCACTCTCTTTGAATCTTCTTTATCATGCTAAGAGGAGCAGGAAAAAGCAAAAAATTTCAGAATTGCACCTTGCAATGTGGAGAAATTACTGTTTGTGCATTTACAATATTCATTGATTTTTGCCATTGAAAAACATCATGTTATTCATATACCAGAAATGATTGAAGCTACTGACTGAATGAAAGGAGCTGGCATCTCACTCTCTTTGAATCTTCTTTATCATGCTAAGAGGAGCAGGAAAAAGCAAAAAATTTCAGAATTGCACCTTGCAATGCGGAGAAATTACTGTTTGTGCATTTACAATATTCATTGATTTTTGCCATTGAAAAACGTCCAGAAATGATTGAAGCTACTGACTGAATGAAAGGAGCTGGCATCTCACTCTCTTTGAATCTTCTTTATCATGCTAAGAGGAGCAGGAAAAAGCAAAAAATTTCAGAATTGCACCTTGCAATGCGGAGAAATTACTGTTTGTGCTTTTACAATATTCATTGATTTTTGCCATTGAAAAACATCATGTTATTCATATACCAGAAATGTTTGAAGCTACTGACTGAATGAAAGGAGCTGGCATCTAACTCTCTTTGAATCTTCTTTATCATGCTAAGAGGAGCAGGAAAAAGCAAAAAATTTCAGAATTGCACCTTGCAATGCGGAGAAATTACTGTTTGTGCATTTACAATATTCATTGATTTTTGCCATTGAAAAACGTCCAGAAATGATTGAAGCTACTGACTGAATGAAAGGAGCTGGCATCTCACTCTCTTTGAATCTTCTTTATCATGCTAAGAGGAGCAGGAAAAAGCAAAAAATTTCAGAATTGCACCTTGCAATGCGGAGAAATTACTGTTTGTGCATTTACAATATTCATTGATTTTTGCCATTGAAAAACGTCCAGAAATGATTGAAGCTACTGACTGAATGAAAGGAGCTGGCATCTCACTCTCTTTGAATCTTCTTTATCATGCTAAGAGGAGCAGGAAAAAGCAAAAAATTTCAGAATTGCAACTTGCAATGCGGAGAAATTACTGTTTGTGCATTTACAATATTCATTGATTTTTGCCATTGAAAAACATCATGTTATTCATATACCAGAAATGATTGAAGCTACTGACTGAATGAAAGGAGCTGGCATCTCACTCTCTTTGAATCTTCTTTATCATGCTAAGAGGAGCAGGAAAAAGCAAAAAATTTCAGAATTGCACCTTGCAATGCGGAGAAATTACTGTTTGTGCATTTACAATATTCATTGATTTTTGCCATTGAAAAACGTCAAGAAATGATTGAAGCTACTGACTGAATGAAAGGAGCTGGCAACTCACTCTCTTTGAATCTTCTTTATCATGCTAAGAGGAGCAGGAAAAAGCAAAAAATTTCAGAATTGCACCTTGCAATGCGGAGAAATTACTGTTTGTGCTTTTACAATATTCATTGATTTTTGCCATTGAAAAACATCATGTTATTCATATACAAGAAATGTTTGAAGCTACTGACTGAATGAAAGGAGCTGGCATCTCACTCTCTTTGAATCTTCTTTATCATGCTAAGAGGAGCAGGAAAAAGCAAAAAATTTCAGAATTGCACCTTGCAATGCGGAGAAATTACTGTTTGTGCATTTACAATATTCATTGATTTTTGCCATTGAAAAACGTCCAGAAATGATTGAAGCTACTGACTGAATGAAAGGAGCTGGCATCTCACTCTCTTTGAATCTTCTTTATCATGCTAAGAGGAGCAGGAAAAAGCAAAAAATTTCAGAATTGCACCTTGCAATGCGGAGAAATTACTGTTTGTGCATTTACAATATTCATTGATTTTTGCCATTGAAAAACATCATGTTATTCATATACCAGAAATGATTGAAGCTACTGACTGAATGAAAGGAGCTGGCATCTTACTCTCTTTGAATCTTCTTTGTCATGCTAAGAGGAGCAGGAAAAAGCAAAAAATTTCAGAATTGCACCTTGCAATGCGGAGAAATTACTGTTTGTGCATTTACAATATTCATTGATTTTTGCCATTGAAAAACGTCCAGAAATGATTGAAGCTACTGACTGAATGAAAGGAGCTGGCATCTCACTCTCTTTGAATCTTCTTTATCATGCTAAGAGGAGCAGGAAAAAGCAAAAAATTTCAGAATTGCACCTTGCAATGCGGAGAAATTACTGTTTGTGCATTTACAATATTCATTGATTTTTGCCATTGAAAAACGTCCAGAAATGATTGAAGCTACTGACTGAATGAAAGGAGCTGGCATCTCACTCTCTTTGAATCTTCTTTATCATGCTAAGAGGAGCAGGAAAAAGCAAAAAATTTCAGAATTGCACCTTGCAATGCGGAGAAATTACTGTTTGTGCATATACAATATTCATTGATTTTTGCCATTGAAAAACATCATGTTATTCATATACCAGAAATGTTTGAAGCTACTGACTGAATGAAAGGAGCTGGCATCTCACTCTCTTTGAATCTTCTTTATCATGCTAAGAGGAGCAGGAAAAAGCAAAAAATTTCAGAATTGCACCTTGCAATGCGGAGAAATTACTGTTTGTGCATTTACAATATTCATTGATTTTTGCCATTGAAAAACGTCCAGAAATGATTGAAGCTACTGACTGAATGAAAGGAGCTGGCATCTCACTCTCTTTGAATCTTCTTTATCATGCTAAGAGGAGCAGGAAAAAGCAAAAAATTTCAGAATTGCACCTTGCAATGCGGAGAAATTACTGTTTGTGCATTTACAATATTCATTGATTTTTGCCATTGAAAAACGTCCAGAAATGATTGAAGCTACTGACTGAATGAAAGGAGCTGGCATCTCACTCTCTTTGAAACTTCTTTATCATGCTAAGAGGAGCAGGAAAAAGCAAAAAATTTCAGAATTGCACCTTGCAATGCGGAGAAATTACTGTTTGTGCATTTACAATATTCATTGATTTTTGCCATTGAAAAACATCATGTTATTCATATACCAGAAATGTTTGAAGCTACTGACTGAATGAAAGGAGCTGGCATCTCACTCTCTTTGAATCTTCTTTATCATGCTAAGAGGAGCAGGAAAAAGCAAAAAATTTCAGAATTGCACCTTGCAATGCGGAGAAATTACTGTTTGTGCATTTACAATATTCATTGATTTTTGCCATTGAAAAACATCATGTTATTCATATACCAGAAATGTTTGAAGCTACTGACTGAATGAAAGGAGCTGGCATCTCACTCTCTTTGAATCTTCTTTATCATGCTAAGAGGAGCAGGAAAAAGCAAAAAAATTCAGAATTGCACCTTGCAATGTGGAGAAATTACTGTTTGTGCATTTACAATATTCATTGATTTTTACCATTGAAAAACGTCCAGAAATGATTGAAGCTACTGACTGAATGAAAGTAGCTGGCATCTCACTCTCTTTGAATCTTCTTTACCATGCTAAGAGGAGCAGGAAAAAGCAAAAAATTTCAGACTTGCACCTTGCAATGCGGAGAAATTACTGTTTGTGCATTTACAATATTCATTGATTTTTGCCATTGAAAAACATCATGTTATTCATATACCAGAAATGTTTGAAGCTACTGACTGAATGAAAGGAGCTGGCATCTCACTCTCTTTGAATCTTCTTTATCATGCTAAGAGGAGCAGGAAAAAGCAAAAAATTTCAGAATTGCACCTTGCAATGCGGAGAAATTACTGTTTGTGCATTTACAATATTCATTGATTTTTGCCATTGAAAAACGTCCAGAAATGATTGAAGCTACTGACTGAATGAAAGGAGCTGGCATCTCACTCTCTTTGAATCTTCTTTATCATGCTAAGAGGAGCAGGAAAAAGCAAAAAATTTCAGAATTGCACCTTGCAATGCGGAGAAATTACTGTTTGTGCATTTACAATATTCATTGATTTTTGCCATTGAAAAACGTCCAGAAATGATTGAAGCTACTGACTGAATGAAAGGAGCTGGCATCTCACTCTCTTTGAATCTTCTTTATCATGCTAAGAGGAGCAGGAAAAATCAAAAAATTTCAGAATTGCACCTTGCAATGCGGAGAAATTACTGTTTGTGCATTTACAATATTCATTGATTTTTGCCATTGAAAAACATGTTATTCATATACCAGAAATGTTTGAAGCTACTGACTGAATGAAAGGAGCTGGCACCTCACTCTCTTTGAATCTTCTTTATCATGCTAAGAGGAGCGGGAAAAAGCAAAAAATTTCAGAATTGCACCTTGCAATGCGGAGAAATTACTGTTTGTGCATTTACAATATTCATTGATTTTTGCCATTGAAAAACATCCAGAAATGATTGAAGGTACTGACTGAATGAAAGGAGCTGGCATCTCACTCTCTTTGAATCTTCTTTATCATGCTAAGAGGAGCAGGAAAAAGCAAAAAATTTCAGAATTGCACCTTGCAATGCGGAGAAATTACTGTTTGTGCATTTACAATATTCATTGATTTTTGCCATTGAAAAACGTCCAGAAATGATTGAAGCTACTGACTGAATGAAAGGAGCTGGCATCTCACTCTCTTTGAATCTTCTTTATCATGCTAAGAGGAGCAGGAAAAAGCAAAAAATTTCAGAATTGCACCTTGCAATGCGGAGAAATTACTGTTTGTGCTTTTACAATATTCATTGATTTTTGCCATTGAAAAACATCATGTTATTCATATACCAGAAATGTTTGAAGCTACTGACTGAATGAAAGGAGCTGGCATCTAACTCTCTTTGAATCTTCTTTATCATGCTAAGAGGAGCAGGAAAAAGCAAAAAATTTCAGAATTGCACCTTGCAATGCGGAGAAATTACTGTTTGTGCATTTACAATATTCATTGATTTTTGCCATTGAAAAATGTCCAGAAATGATTGAAGCTACTGACTGAATGAAAGGAGCTGGCATCTCACTCTCTTTGAATCTTCTTTATCATGCTAAGAGGAGCAGGAAAAAGCAAAAAATTTCAGAATTGCACCTTGCAATGCGGAGAAATTACTGTTTGTGCATTTACAATATTCATTGATTTTTGCCATTGAAAAACGTCCAGAAATGATTGAAGCTACTGACTGAATGAAAGGAGCTGGCATCTCACTCTCTTTGAATCTTCTTTATCATGCTAAGAGGAGCAGGAAAAAGCAAAAAATTTCAGAATTGCAACTTGCAATGCGGAGAAATTACTGTTTGTGCTTTTACAATATTCATTGATTTTTGCCATTGAAAAACATCATGTTATTCATATACCAGAAATTATTGAAGCTACTGACTGAATGAAAGGAGCTGGCATCTCACTCTCTTTGAATCTTCTTTATCATGCTAAGAGGAGCAGGAAAAAGCAAAAAATTTCAGAATTGCACCTTGCAATGCGGAGAAATTACTGTTTGTGCATTTACAATATTCATTGATTTTTGCCATTGAAAAACGTCCAGAAATGATTGAAGTTACTGACTGAATGAAAGGAGCTGGCATCTCACTCTCTTTGAATCTTCTTTATCATGCTAAGAGGAGCAGGAAAAAGCAAAAAATTTCAGAATTGCACCTTGCAATGCGGAGAAATTACTGTTTGTGCTTTTACAATATTCATTGATTTTTGCCATTGAAAAACATCATGTTATTCATATACAAGAAATGTTTGAAGCTACTGACTGAATGAAAGGAGCTGGCATCTCACTCTCTTTGAATCTTCTTTATCATGCTAAGAGGAGCAGGAAAAAGCAAAAAATTTCAGAATTGCACCTTGCAATGCGGAGAAATTACTGTTTGTGCATTTACAATATTCATTGATTTTTGCCATTGAAAAACGTCCAGAAATGATTGAAGCTACTGACTGAATGAAAGGAGCTGGCATCTCACTCTCTTTGAATCTTCTTTATCATGCTAAGAGGAGCAGGAAAAAGCAAAAAATTTCAGAATTGCACCTTGCAATGCGGAGAAATTACTGTTTGTGCATTTACAATATTCATTGATTTTTGCCATTGAAAAACGTCCAGAAATGATTGAAGCTACTGACTGAATGAAAGGAGCTGGCATCTCACTCTCTTTGAATCTTCTTTATCATGCTAAGAGGAGCAGGAAAAAGCAAAAAATTTCAGAATTGCACCTTGCAATGCGGAGAAATTACTGTTTGTGCATTTACAATATTCATTGATTTTTGCCATTGAAAAACATCATGTTATTCATATACCAGAAATGATTGAAGCTACTGACTGAATGAAAGGAGCTGGCATCTTACTCTCTTTGAATCTTCTTTGTCATGCTAAGAGGAGCAGGAAAAAGCAAAAAATTTCAGAATTGCACCTTGCAATGCGGAGAAATTACTGTTTGTGCATTTACAATATTCATTGATTTTTGCCATTGAAAAACGTCCAGAAATGATTGAAGCTACTGACTGAATGAAAGGAGCTGGCATCTCACTCTCTTTGAATCTTCTTTATCATGCTAAGAGGAGCAGGAAAAAGCAAAAAATTTCAGAATTGCACCTTGCAATGCGGAGAAATTACTGTTTGTGCATTTACAATATTCATTGATTTTTGCCATTGAAAAACGTCCAGAAATGATTGAAGCTACTGACTGAATGAAAGGAGCTGGCATCTCACTCTCTTTGAATCTTCTTTATCATGCTAAGAGGAGCAGGAAAAAGCAAAAAATTTCAGAATTGCACCTTGCAATGCGGAGAAATTACTGTTTGTGCATTTACAATATTCATTGATTTTTGCCATTGAAAAACGTCCAGAAATGATTGAAGCTACTGACTGAATGAAAGGAGCTGGCATCTCACTCTCTTTGAATCTTCTTTATCATGCTAAGAGGAGCAGGAAAAAGCAAAAAATTTCAGAATTGCACCTTGCAATGCGGAGAAATTACTGTTTGTGCATTTACAATATTCATTGATTTTTGCCATTGAAAAACGTCCAGAAATGATTGAAGCTACTGACTGAATGAAAGGAGCTGGCATCTCACTCTCTTTGAATCTTCTTTATCATGCTAAGAGGAGCAGGAAAAAGCAAAAAATTTCAGAATTGCACCTTGCAATGCGGAGAAATTACTGTTTGTGCATTTACAATATTCATTGATTTTTGCCATTGAAAAACATCATGTTATTCATATACCAGAAATGTTTGAAGCTACTGACTGAATGAAAGGAGCTGGCATCTCACTCTCTTTGAATCTTCTTTATCATGCTAAGAGGAGCAGGAAAAAGCAAAAAATTTCAGAATTGCACCTTGCAATGCGGAGAAATTACTGTTTGTGCATTTACAATATTCATTGATTTTTGCCATTGAAAAACATCATGTTATTCATATACCAGAAATGTTTGAAGCTACTGACTGAATGAAAGGAGCTGGCATCTCACTCTCTTTGAATCTTCTTTATCATGCTAAGAGGAGCAGGAAAAAGCAAAAAATTTCAGAATTGCACCTTGCAATGCGGAGAAATTACTGTTTGTGCATTTACAATATTCATTGATTTTTGCCATTGAAAAACGTCCAGAAATGATTGAAGCTACTGACTGAATGAAAGGAGCTGGCATCTCACTCTCTTTGAATCTTCTTTATCATGCTAAGAGGAGCAGGAAAAATCAAAAAATTTCAGAATTGCACCTTGCAATGCGGAGAAATTACTGTTTGTGCATTTACAATATTCATTGATTTTTGCCATTGAAAAACATGTTATTCATATACCAGAAATGTTTGAAGCTACTGACTGAATGAAAGGAGCTGGCACCTCACTCTCTTTGAATCTTCTTTATCATGCTAAGAGGAGCGGGAAAAAGCAAAAAATTTCAGAATTGCACCTTGCAATGCGGAGAAATTACTGTTTGTGCATTTACAATATTCATTGATTTTTGCCATTGAAAAACATCCAGAAATGATTGAAGGTACTGACTGAATGAAAGAAGCTGGCATCTCACTCTCTTTGAATCTTCTTTATCATGCTAAGAGGAGCAGGAAAAAGCAAAAAATTTCAGAATTGCACCTTGCAATGCGGAGAAATTACTGTTTGTGCATTTACAATATTCATTGATTTTTGCCATTGAAAAACGTCCAGAAATGATTGAAGCTACTGACTGAATGAAAGGAGCTGGCATCTCACTCTCTTTGAATCTTCTTTATCATGCTAAGAGGAGCAGGAAAAAACAAAAAATTTCAGAATTGCACCTTGCAATGCGGAGAAATTACAGTTTGTGCATTTACAATATTCATTGATTTTTGCCATTGAAAAACATCCAGAAATGATTGAAGCTACTGACTGAATGAAAGGAGCTGGCATCTCACTCTCTTTGAATATTCTTTATCATGCTAAGAGGAGCAGGAAAAAGCAAAAAATTTCAGAATTGCACCTTGCAATGCGGAGAAATTACTGTTTGTGCATTTACAATATTCATTGATTTTTGCCATTGAAAAACATCATGTTATTCATATACCAGAAATGTTTGTAGCTACTGACTGAATGAAAGGAGCTGGCATCTCACTCTCTTTGAATCTTCTTTATCATGCTAAGAGGAGCAGGAAAAAGCAAAAAATTTCAGAATTGCACCTTGCAATGCGGAGAAATTACTGTTTGTGCATTTACAATATTCATTGATTTTTGCCATTGAAAAACATCATGTTATTCATATACCAGAAATGTTTGAAGCTACTGACTGAATGAAAGGAGCTGGCATCTCACTCTCTTTGAATCTTCTTTATCATGCTAAGAGGAGCAGGAAAAAGCAAAAAATTTCAGAATTGCACCTTGCAATGTGGAGAAATTACTGTTTGTGCATTTACAATATTCATTGATTTTTACCATTGAAAAACATCCAGAAATGATTGAAGCTACTGACTGAATGAAAGTAGCTGGCATCTCACTCTTTGAATCTTCTTTATCATGCTAAGAGGAGCAGGAAAAAGCAAAAAATTTCAGAATTGCACCTTGCAATGCAGAGAAATTACTGTTTGTGCATTTACAATATTCATTGATTTTTGCCATTGAAAAACATCATGTTATTCATATACCAGAAATGTTTGAAGCTACTGACTGAATGAAAGGAGCTGGCATCTCACTCTCTTTGAATCTTCTTTATCATGCTAAGAGGAGCAGGAAAAAGCAAAAAATTTCAGAATTGCACCTTGCAATGTGGAGAAATTACTGTTTGTGCATTTACAATATTCATTGATTTTTACCATTGAAAAACATCCAGAAATGATTGAAGCTACTGACTGAATGAAAGTAGCTGGCATCTCACTCTCTTTGTATCTTCTTTATCATGCTAAGAGGAGCAGGAAAAAGCAAAAAATTTCAGACTTGCACCTTGCAATGCGGAGAAATTACTGTTTGTGCATTTACAATATTCATTGATTTTTGCCATTGAAAAACATCATGTTATTCATATACCAGAAATGTTTGAAGCTACTGACTGAATGAAAGGAGCTGGCATCTCACTCTCTTTGAATCTTCTTTATCATGCTAAGAGGAGCAGGAAAAAGCAAAAAATTTCAGAATTGCACCTTGCAATGCGGAGAAATTACTGTTTGTGCATTTACAATATTCATTGATTTTTGCCATTGAAAAACGTCCAGAAATGATTGAAGCTACTGACTGAATGAAAGGAGCTGGCATCTCACTCTCTTTGAATCTTGTTTATCATGCTAAGAGGAGCAGGAAAAAGCAAAAAATTTCAGAATTGCACCTTGCAATGCGGAGAAATTACTGTTTGTGCATTTACAATATTCATTGATTTTTGCCATTGAAAAACGTCCAGAAATGATTGAAGCTACTGACTGAATGAAAGGAGCTGGCATCTCACTCTCTTTGAATCTTCTTTATCATGCTAAGAGGAGCAGGAAAAAGCAAAAAATTTCAGAATTGCACCTTGCAATGCGGAGAAATTACTGTTTGTGCATTTACAATATTCATTGATTTTTGCCATTGAAAAACATCATGTTATTCATATACCAGAAATGATTGAAGATACTGACTGAATGAAAGGAGCTGGCATCTCACTCTCTTTGAATCTTCTTTATCATGCTAAGAGGAGCAGGAAAAAGCAAAAAATTTCAGAATTGCACCTTGCAATGCGGAGAAATTACTGTTTGTGCATTTACAATATTCATTGATTTTTGCCATTGAAAAACGTCCAGAAATGATTGAAGCTACTGACTGAATGAAAGGAACTGGCATCTCACTCTCTTTGAATCTTCTTTATCATGCTAAGAGGAGCAGGAAAAAGCAAAAAATTTCAGAATTGCACCTTGCAATGCGGAGAAATTACTGTTTGTGCATTTACAAAATTCATTGATTTTTGCCATTGAAAAACATCATGTTATTCATATACCAGAAATGTTTGAAGCTACTGACTGAATGAAAGGAGCTGACATCTCACTCTCTTTGAATCTTCTTTATCATGCTAAGAGGAGCAGGAAAAAGCAAAAAATTTCAGAATTGCACCTTGCAATGCCGAGAAATTACTGTTTGTGCATTTACAATATTCATTGATTTTTGCCATTGAAAAACATCCAGAAATGATTGAAGCTACTGACTGAATGAAAGGAGCTGGCATCTCACTCTCTTTGAATCTTCTTTATCATGCTAAGAGGAGCAGGAAAAAGCAAAAAATTTCAGAATTGCACCTTGCAATGCGGAGAAATTACTGTTTGTGCATTTACAATATTCATTGATTTTTGCCATTGAAAAACATCATGTTATTCATATACCAGAAATGTTTGAAGCTACTGACTGAATGAAAGGAGCTGGCATCTCACTCTCTTTGAATCTTCTTTATCATGCTAAGAGGAGCAGGAAAAAGCAAAAAATTTCAGAATTGCACCTTGCAATGCGGAGAAATTACTGTTTGTGCATTTACAATATTCATTGATTTTTGCCATTGTAAAACATCATGTTATTCATATACCAGAAATGTTTGAAGCTACTGACTGAATGAAAGGAGCTGGCATCTCACTCTCTTTGAATCTTCTTTATCATGCTAAGAGGAGCAGGAAAAAGCAAAAAATTTCAGACTTGCACCTTGCAATGCGGAGAAATTACTGTTTGTGCATTTACAATATTCATTGATTTTTGCCATTGAAAAACATCATGTTATTCATATACCAGAAATGTTTGAAGCTACTGACTGAATGAAAGGAGCTGGCATCTCACTCTCTTTGAATCTTCTTTATCATGCTAAGATGAGCAGGAAAAAGCAAAAAATTTCAGAATCGCACCTTGCAATGCGGAGAAATTACTGTTTGTGCATTTACAATTTTCATTGATTTTTGCCATTGAAAAACGTCCAGAAATGATTGAAGGTACTGACTGAATGAAAGGAGCTGGCATCTCACTCTCTTTGAATCTTCTTTATCATGCTAAGAGGAGCAGGAAAAAGCAAAAAATTTCAGAATTGCACTTTGCAATGCGGAGAAATTACTGTTTGTGCATTTACAATATTCATTGATTTTTGCCATTGAAAAACGTCCAGAAATGATTGAAGCTACTGACTGAATGAAAGGAGCTGGCATCTCACTCTCCTTGAATCTTCTTTATCATGCTAAGAGGAGCAGGAAAAAGCAAAAAATTTCAGAATTGCACCTTGCAATGCGGAGAAATTACAGTTTGTGCATTTACAATATTCATTGATTTTTGCCATTGAAAAACATCCAGAAATGATTGAAGCTACTGACTGAATGAAAGGAGCTGGCATCTCACTCTCTTTGAATCTTCTTTATCATGCTAAGAGGAGCAGGAAAAAGCAAAAAATTTCAGAATTGCACCTTGCAATGCGGAGAAATTACTGTTTGTGCATTTACAATATTCATTGATTTTTGCCATTGAAAAACATCATGTTATTCATATACCAGAAATGTTTGAAGCTACTGACTGAATGAAAGGAGCTGGCATCTCACTCTCTTTGAATCTTCTTTATCATGCTAAGAGGAGCAGGAAAAAGCAAAAAATTTCAGAATTGCACCTTGCAATGCGGAGAAATTACTGTTTGTGCATTTACAATATTCATTGATTTTTGCCATTGAAAAACATGTTATTCATATACCAGAAATGTTTGAAGCTACTGACTGAATGAAAGGAGCTGGCACCTCACTCTCTTTGAATCTTTATCATGCTAAGAGGAGCGGGAAAAAGCAAAAAATTTCAGAATTGCACCTTGCAATGCGGAGAAATTACTGTTTGTGCATTTACAATATTCATTGATTTTTGCCATTGAAAAACGTCCAGAAATGATTGAAGGTACTGACTGAATGAAAGGAGCTGGCATCTCACTCTCTTTGAATCTTCTTTATCATGCTAAGAGGAGCAGGAAAAAGCAAAAAATTTCAGAATTGCACCTTGCAATGCGGAGAAATTACTGTTTGTGCATTTACAATATTCATTGATTTTTGCCATTGAAAAACGTCCAGAAATGATTGAAGCTACTGACTGAATGAAAGGAGCTGGCATCTCACTCTCTTTGAATCTTCTTTATTATGCTAAGAGGAGCAGGAAAAAGCAAAAAATTTCAGAATTGCACCTTGCAATGCGGAGAAATTACAGTTTGTGCATTTACAATATTCATTGATTTTTGCCATTGAAAAACATCCAGAAATGATTGAAGCTACTGACTGAATGAAAGGAGCTGGCATCTCACTGTCTTTGAATCTTCTTTATCATGCTAAGAGGAGCAGGAAAAAGCAAAAAATTTCAGAATTGCACCTTGCAATGCGGAGAAATTACTGTTTGTGCATTTACAATATTCATTGATTTTTGCCATTGAAAAACATCATGTTATTCATATACCAGAAATGTTTGAAGCTACTGACTGAATGAAAGGAGCTGGCATCTCACTCTCTTTGAATCTTCTTTATCATGCTAAGAGGAGCAGGAAAAAGCAAAAAATTTCAGAATTGCACCTTGCAATGTGGAGAAATTACTGTTTGTGCATTTACAATATTCATTGATTTTTACCATTGAAAAACGTCCAGAAATGATTGAAGCTACTGACTGAATGAAAGTAGCTGGCATCTCACTCTCTTTGAATCTTCTTTATCATGCTAAGAGGAGCAGGAAAAAGCAAAAAATTTCAGACTTGCACCTTGCAATGCGGAGAAATTACTGTTTGTGCATTTACAATATTCATTGATTTTTGCCATTGAAAAACATCATGTTATTCATATACCAGAAATGTTTGAAGCTACTGACTGAATGAAAGGAGCTGGCATCTCACTCTCTTTGAATCTTCTTTATCATGCTAAGAGGAGCAGGAAAAAGCAAAAAATTTCAGAATTGCACCTTGCAATGCGGAGAAATTACTGTTTGTGCATTTACGATATTCATTGATTTTTGCCATTGAAAAACGTCCAGAAATGATTGAAGCTACTGACTGAATGAAAGGAGCTGGCATCTCACTCTCTTTGAATCTTGTTTATCATGCTAAGAGGAGCAGGAAAAAGCAAAAAATTTCAGAATTGCACCTTGCAATGCGGAGAAATTACTGTTTGTGCATTTACAATATTCATTGATTTTTGCCATTGAAAAACATCCAGAAATGATTGAAGCTACTGACTGAATGAAAGGAGCTGGCATCTCACTCTCTTTGAATCTTCTTTATCATGCTAAGAGGAGCAGGAAAAAGCAAAAAATTTCAGAATTGCACCTTGCAATGCGGAGAAATTACTGTTTGTGCATTTACAATATTCATTGATTTTTGCCATTGAAAAACATCATGTTATTCATATACCAGAAATGTTTGAAGCTACTGACTGAATGAAAGGAGCTGGCATCTCACTCTCTTTGAATCTTCTTTATCATGCTAAGAGGAGCAGGAAAAAGCAAAAAATTTCATAATTGCACCTTGCAATGCGGAGAAATTACTGTTTGTGCATTTACAATATTCATTGATTTTTGCCATTGAAAAACGTCCAGAAATGATTGAAGCTACTGACTGAATGAAAGGAGCTGGCATCTCACTCTCTTTGAATCATGTTTATCATGCTAAGAGGAGCAGGAAAAAGCAAAAAATTTCAGAATTGCACCTTGCAATGCGGAGAAATTACTGTTTGTGCATTTACAATATTCATTGATTTTTGCCATTGAAAAACGTCCAGAAATTATTGAAGCTACTGACTGAATGAAAGGAGCTGGCATCTCACTCTCTTTGAATCTTCTTTATCATGCTAAGAGGAGCAGGAAAAAGCAAAAAATTTCAGAATTGCACCTTGCAATGCGGAGAAATTACTGTTTGTGCATTTACAATATTCATTGATTTTTGCCATTGAAAAACATCATGTTATTCATATACCAGAAATGATTGAAGCTACTGACTGAGTGAAAGGAGCTGGCATCTCACTCTCTTTGAATCTTCTTTATCATGCTAAGAGGAGCAGGAAAAAGTAAAAAATTTCAGAATTGCACTATGCAATGCGGAGAAATTACTGTTTGTGCATTTATAATATTCAATGATTTTTGCCATTGAAAAACGTCCAGAAATGATTGAAGCTACTGACTGAACGAAAGGAGCTGGCATCTCACTCTCTTTGAATCTTCATCATGCTAAGAGGAGCAGGAAAAAGCAAAAAATTTCAGAATTGCACCTTGCAATGCGGAGAAATTACTGTTTGTGCATTTACAATATTCATTGATTTTTGCCATTGAAAAACATCATGTTATTCATATACCAGAAATGTTTGAAGCTACTGACTGAATGAAAGGAGCTGGCATCTCACTCTCTTTGAATCTTCTTTATCATGCTAAGAGGAGCAGGAAAAAGCAAAAAATTTCAGAATTGCAACTTGCAATGCGGAGAAATTACTGTTTGTGCATTTACAATATTCATTGATTTTTGCCATTGAAAAACGTCCAGAAATGATTGAAGCTACTGACTGAAAGAAAGAAGCTGGCATCTCACTCTCTTTGAATCTTCTTTATCATGCTAAGAGGAGCAGGTAAAAGCAAAAAATTTCAGAATTGCACCTTGCAATGCGGAGAAATTACTGTTTGTGCATTTACAATATTCATTGATTTTTGCCATTGAAAAACGTCCAGAAATGATTGAAGCTACTGACTGAATGAAAGGAGCTGGCATCTCACTCTCTTTGAATCTTGTTTATCATGCTAAGAGGAGCAGGAAAAAGCAAAAAATTTCAGAATTGCACCTTGCAATGCGGAGAAATTACTGTTTGTGCATTTGCAATATTCATTGATTTTTGCCATTGAAAAACGTCCAGAAATGATTGAAGCTACTGACTGAATGAAAGGAGCTGGCATCTCACTCTCTTTGAATCTTCTTTATCATGCTAAGAGGAGCAGGAAAAAGCAAAAAATTTCAGAATTGCACCTTGCAATGCGGAGAAATTACTGTTTGTGCATTTACAATATTCATTGATTTTTGCCATTGAAAAACATCATGTTATTCATATACCAGAAATGATTGAAGCTACTGACTGAATGAAAGGAGCTGGCATCTCACTCTCTTTGAATCTTCTTTATCATGCTAAGAGGAGCAGGAAAAAGCAAAAAATTTCAGAATTGCACCTTGCAATGCGGAGAAATTACTGTTTGTGCATTTACAATATTCATTGATTTTTGCCATTGAAAAACATCATGTTATTCATATACCAGAAATGTTTGAAGCTACTGACTGAATGAAAGGAGCTGGCATCTCACTCTCTTTGAATCTTCTTTATCATGCTAAGAGGAGCAGGAAAAAGCAAAAAATTTCAGAATTGCACCTTGCAATGCGGAGAAATTACTGTTTGTGCATTTACAATATTCATTGATTTTTACCATTGAAAAACGTCCAGAAATGATTGAGGCTACTGACTGAACGAAAGGAGCTGGCATCTCACTCTCTTTGAATCTTCTTTAACATGCTAAGAGGAGCAGGAAAAAGCAAAAAATTTCAGAATTGCACCTTGCAATGCGGAGAAATTACTGTTTGTGCATTTACAATATTCATTGATTTTTGCCATTGAAAAACATCATGTTATTCATATACCAGAAATGTTTGAAGCTACTGACTGAATGAAAGGAGCTGGCATCTCACTCTCTTTGAATCTTCTTTATCATGCTAAGAGGAGCAGGAAAAAACAAAAAATTTCAGAATTGCACCTTGCAATGCGGAGAAATTACTGTTTGTGCATTTACAATATTCATTGATTTTTGCCATTGAAAAACATCATGTTATTCATATACCAGAAATGATTGAAGCTACTGACTGAATGAAAGGAGCTGGCATCTCACTCTCTTTGAATCTTCTTTATCATGCTAAGAGGAGCAAGAAAAAGTAAAAAATTTCAGAATTGCACCTTGCAATGCGGAGAAATTACTGTTTGTGCATTTACAATATTCAATGATTTTTGCCATTGAAAAAAGTCCAGAAATGATTGAAGCTACTGACTCAATGAAAGGAGCTGGCATCTCACTCTCTTTGAATCTTCTTTATCATGCTAAGAGGAGCAGGAAAAAGCAAAAAATTTCAGAATTGCACCTTGCAATGCGGAGAAATTACTGTTTGTGCATTTACAATATTCATTGATTTTTGCCATTGAAAAACATCATGTTATTCATATACCAGAAATGTTTGAAGCTACTGACTGAATGAAAGGAGCTGGCATCTCACTCTCTTTGAATCTTCTTTATCATGCTAAGAGGAGCAGGAAAAAGCAAAAAATTTCAGAATTGCACCTTGCAATGCGGAGAAATTACTGTTTGTGCATTTACAATATTCATTGATTTTTGCCATTGAAAAACATCATGTTATTCATATACCAGAAATGTTTGAAGCTACTGACTGAATGAAAGGAGCTGGCATCTCACTCTCTTTGAATCTTCTTTATCATGCTAAGAGGAGCAGGAAAAAGCAAAAAATTTCAGAATTGCACCTTGCAATGCGGAGAAATTACTGTTTGTGCATTTACAATATTCATTGATTTTTGCCATTGAAAAACATGTTATTCATATACCAGAAATGTTTGAAGCTACTGACTGAATGAAAGGAGCTGGCATCTCACTCTCTTTGAATCTTCTTTATCATGCTAAGAGGAGCAGGAAAAAGCAAAAAATTTCAGAATTGCACCTTGCAATGCGGAGAAATTACAGTTTGTGCATTTACAATATTCATTGATTTTTGCCATTGAAAAACGTCCAGAAATGATTGAAGCTACTGACTGAATGAAAGGAGCTGGCATCTCACTCTCTTTGAATCTTCTTTATCATGCTAAGAGGAGCAGGAAAAAGTAAAAAATTTCAGAATTGCACTATGCAATGCGGAGAAATTACTGTTTGTGCATTTATAATATTCAATGATTTTTGCCATTGAAAAACGTCCAGAAATGATTGAAGCTACTGACTGAACGAAAGGAGCTGGCATCTCACTCTCTTTGAATCTTCATCATGCTAAGAGGAGCAGGAAAAAGCAAAAAATTTCAGAATTGCACCTTGCAATGCGGAGAAATTACTGTTTGTGCATTTACAATATTCATTGATTTTTGCCATTGAAAAACATCATGTTATTCATATACCAGAAATGTTTGAAGCTACTGACTGAATGAAAGGAGCTGGCATCTCACTCTCTTTGAATCTTCTTTATCATGCTAAGAGGAGCAGGAAAAAGCAAAAAATTTCAGAATTGCAACTTGCAATGCGGAGATATTACTGTTTGTGCATTTACAATATTCATTGATTTTTGCCATTGAAAAACGTCCAGAAATGATTGAAGCTACTGACTGAAAGAAAGGAGCTGGCATCTCACTCTCTTTGAATCTTCTTTATCATGCTAAGAGGAGCAGGTAAAAGCAAAAAATTTCAGAATTGCACCTTGCAATGCGGAGAAATTACTGTTTGTGCATTTACAATATTCATTGATTTTTGCCATTGAAAAACGTCCAGAAATGATTGAAGCTACTGACTGAATGAAAGGAGCTGGCATCTCACTCTCTTTGAATCTTGTTTATCATGCTAAGAGGAGCAGGAAAAAGCAAAAAATTTCAGAATTGCACCTTGCAATGCGGAGAAATTACTGTTTGTGCATTTGCAATATTCATTGATTTTTGCCATTGAAAAACGTCCAGAAATGATTGAAGCTACTGACTGAATGAAAGGAGCTGGCATCTCACTCTCTTTGAATCTTCTTTATCATGCTAAGAGGAGCAGGAAAAAGCAAAAAATTTCAGAATTGCACCTTGCAATGCGGAGAAATTACTGTTTGTGCATTTACAATATTCATTGATTTTTGCCATTGAAAAACATCATGTTATTCATATACCAGAAATGATTGAAGCTACTGACTGAATGAAAGGAGCTGGCATCTCACTCTCTTTGAATCTTCTTTATCATGCTAAGAGGAGCAGGAAAAAGCAAAAAATTTCAGAATTGCACCTTGCAATGCGGAGAAATTACTGTTTGTGCATTTACAATATTCATTGATTTTTGCCATTGAAAAACATCATGTTATTCATATACCAGAAATGTTTGAAGCTACTGACTGAATGAAAGGAGCTGGCATCTCACTCTCTTTGAATCTTCTTTATCATGCTAAGAGGAGCAGGAAAAAGCAAAAAATTTCAGAATTGCACCTTGCAATGCGGAGAAATTACTGTTTGTGCATTTACAATATTCATTGATTTTTACCATTGAAAAACGTCCAGAAATGATTGAGGCTACTGACTGAACGAAAGGAGCTGGCATCTCACTCTCTTTGAATCTTCTTTAACATGCTAAGAGGAGCAGGAAAAAGCAAAAAATTTCAGAATTGCACCTTGCAATGCGGAGAAATTACTGTTTGTGCATTTACAATATTCATTGATTTTTGCCATTGAAAAACATCATGTTATTCATATACCAGAAATGTTTGAAGCTACTGACTGAATGAAAGGAGCTGGCATCTCACTCTCTTTGAATCTTCTTTATCATGCTAAGAGGAGCAGGAAAAAACAAAAAATTTCAGAATTGCACCTTGCAATGCGGAGAAATTACTGTTTGTGCATTTACAATATTCATTGATTTTTGCCATTGAAAAACATCATGTTATTCATATACCAGAAATGATTGAAGCTACTGACTGAATGAAAGGAGCTGGCATCTCACTCTCTTTGAATCTTCTTTATCATGCTAAGAGGAGCAAGAAAAAGTAAAAAATTTCAGAATTGCACCTTGCAATGCGGAGAAATTACTGTTTGTGCATTTACAATATTCAATGATTTTTGCCATTGAAAAAAGTCCAGAAATGATTGAAGCTACTGACTCAATGAAAGGAGCTGGCATCTCACTCTCTTTGAATCTTCTTTATCATGCTAAGAGGAGCAGGAAAAAGCAAAAAATTTCAGAATTGCACCTTGCAATGCGGAGAAATTACTGTTTGTGCATTTACAATATTCATTGATTTTTGCCATTGAAAAACATCATGTTATTCATATACCAGAAATGTTTGAAGCTACTGACTGAATGAAAGGAGCTGGCATCTCACTCTCTTTGAATCTTCTTTATCATGCTAAGAGGAGCAGGAAAAAGCAAAAAATTTCAGAATTGCACCTTGCAATGCGGAGAAATTACTGTTTGTGCATTTACAATATTCATTGATTTTTGCCATTGAAAAACATCATGTTATTCATATACCAGAAATGTTTGAAGCTACTGACTGAATGAAAGGAGCTGGCATCTCACTCTCTTTGAATCTTCTTTATCATGCTAAGAGGAGCAGGAAAAAGCAAAAAATTTCAGAATTGCACCTTGCAATGCGGAGAAATTACTGTTTGTGCATTTACAATATTCATTGATTTTTGCCATTGAAAAACATGTTATTCATATACCAGAAATGTTTGAAGCTACTGACTGAATGAAAGGAGCTGGCATCTCACTCTCTTTGAATCTTCTTTATCATGCTAAGAGGAGCAGGAAAAAGCAAAAAATTTCAGAATTGCACCTTGCAATGCGGAGAAATTACAGTTTGTGCATTTACAATATTCATTGATTTTTGCCATTGAAAAACGTCCAGAAATGATTGAAGCTACTGACTGAATGAAAGGAGCTGGCATCTCACTCTCTTTGAATCTTCTTTATCATGCTAAGAGGAGCAGGAAAAAGCAAAAAATTTCAGAATTGCACCTTGCAATGCGGAGAAATTACTGTTTGTGCATTTACAATATTCATTGATTTTTGCCATTGAAAAACGTCCAGAAATGATTGAAGCTACTGACTGAATGAAAGGAGCTGGCATCTCACTCTCTTTGAATCTTCTTTATCATGCTAAGAGGAGCAGGAAAAAGCAAAAAATTTCAGAATTGCTCCTTGCATTGCGGAGAAATTACTGTTTGTGCATTTACAATATTCATTGATTTTTGCCATTGAAAAACATGTTATTCATATACCAGAAATGTTTGAAGCTACTGACTGAATGAAAGGAGCTGGCACCTCACTCTCTTTGAATCTTCTTTATCATGCTAAGAGGAGCAGGAAAAAGCAAAAAATTTCAGAATTGCACCTTGCAATGCGGAGAAATTACTGTTTGTGCATTTACAATATTCATTGATTTTTGCCATTGAAAACGTCCAGAAATGATTGAAGCTACTGACTGAATGAAAGGAGCTGGCATCTCACTCTCTTTGAATCTTCTTTATCATGCTAAGAGGAGCAGGAAAAAGCAAAAAATTTCAGAATTGCGCCTTGCAATGCGGAGAAATTAGTGTTTGTGCATTTACAAAATTCATTGATTTTTGCCATTGAAAAACATCATGTTATTCATTTACCAGAAATGATTGAAGCTACTGACTGAATGAAAGGAGCTGGCATCTCACTCTCTTTGAAACTTCTTTATCATGCTAAGAGGAGCAGGAAAAAGCAAAAAATTTCAGAATTGCACCTTGCAATGCGGAGAAATTACTGTTTGTGCATTTACAATATTCATTGATTTTTGCCATTGAAAAACGTCCAGAAATGATTGAAGCTACTGACTGAATGAAAGGAGCTGGCATCTCACTCTCTTTGAATCTTCTTTATCATGCTAAGAGGAGCAGGAAAAAGCAAAAAATTTCAGAATTGCACCTTGCAATGCGGAGAAATTACTGTTTGTGCATTTACAATATTCATTGATTTTTACCATTGAAAAACGTCCAGAAATGATTGAAGCTACTGACTGAATGAAAGTAGCTGGCATCTCACTCTCTTTGAATCTTCTTTATCATGCTAAGAGGAGCAGGAAAAAGCAAAAAATTTCAGACTTGCACCTTGCAATGCGGAGAAATTACTGTTTGTGCATTTACAATATTCATTGATTTTTGCCATTGAAAAACATCATGTTATTCATATACCAGAAATGTTTGAAGCTACTGACTGAATGAAAGGAGCTGGCATCTCACTCTCTTTGAATCTTCTTTATCATGCTAAGAGGAGCAGGAAAAAGCAAAAAATTTCAGAATTGCACCTTGCAATGCGGAGAAATTACTGTTTGTGCATTTACAATATTCATTGATTTTTGCCATTGAAAAACGTCCAGAAATGATTGAAGCTACTGACTGAATGAAAGGAGCTGGCATCTCACTCTCTTTGAATCTTCTTTATCATGCTAAGAGGAGCAGGAAAAAGCAAAAAATTTCAGAATTGCACCTTACAATGCGGAGAAATTACAGTTTGTGCATTTACAATATTCATTGATTTTTGCCATTGAAAAACGTCCAGAAATGATTGAAGCTACTGACTGAATGAAAGGAGCTGGCATCTCACTCTCTTTGAATCTTCTTTATCATGCTAAGAGGAGCAGGAAAAAGCAAAAAATTTCAGAATTGCACCTTGCAATGCGGAGAAATTACTGTTTGTGCATTTACAATATTCATTGATTTTTGCCATTGAAAAACGTCCAGAAATGATTGAAGCTACTGACTGAATGAAAGGAGCTGGCATCTCACTCTCTTTGAATCTTCTTTATCATGCTAAGAGGAGCAGGAAAAAGCAAAAAATTTCAGAATTGCACCTTGCAATGCGGAGAAATTACTGTTTGTGCATTTACAATATTCATTGATTTTTGCCATTGAAAAACATCATGTTATTCATATACCAGAAATGTTTGAAGCTACTGACTGAATGAAAGGAGCTGGCATCTCACTCTCTTTGAATCTTCTTTATCATGCTAAGAGGAGCAGGAAAAAGCAAAAAATTTCATAATTGCACCTTGCAATGCGGAGAAATTACTGTTTGTGCAATTACAATATTCATTGATTTTTGCCATTGAAAAACGTCCAGAAATGATTGAAGCTACTGACTGAATGAAAGGAGCTGGCATCTCACTCTCTATGAATCTTCTTTATCATGCTAAGAGGAGCAGGAAAAGCAAAAAATTTCAGAATTGCACCTTGCAATGCGAAGAAATTACAGTTTGTGCATTTACAATATTCATTGACTTTTGCCATTGAAAAACATCCAGAAATGATTGAAGCTACTGACTGAATGAAAGGAGCTGGCATCTCACTCTCTTTGAATCTTCTTTATCATGCTAAGAGGAGCAGGAAAAAGCAAAAAATTTCAGAATTGCACCTTGCAATGCGGAGAAATTACTGTTTGTGCATTTACAATATTCATTGATTTTTGCCATTGAAAAACGTCCAGAAATGATTGAAGCTACTGACTGAATGAAAGGAGCTGGCATCTCACTCTCTTTGAATCTTCTTTATCATGCTAAGAGGAGCAGGAAAAAGCAAAAAATTTCAGAATTGCGCCTTGCAATGCGGAGAAATTACTGTTTGTGCATTTACAAAATTCATTGATTTTTGCCATTGAAAAACATCATGTTATTCATTTACCAGAAATGATTGAAGCTACTGACTGAATGAAAGGAGCTGGCATCTCACTCTCTTTGAATCTTCTTTATCATGCTAAGAGGAGCAGGAAAAAGCAAAACATTTCAGAATTGCACCTTGCAATGCGAAGAAATTACTGTTTGTGCATTTACAATATTCATTGATTTTTGCCATTGAAAAACGTCCAGAAATGATTGAAGCTACTGACTGAATGAAAGGAGCTGGCATCTCACTCTCTTTGAATCTTCTTTATCATGCTAAGAGGAGCAGGAAAAAGCAAAAAATTTCAGAATTGCACCTTGCAATGCGGAGAAATTACTGTTTGTGCATTTACAATATTCATTGATTTTTACCATTGAAAAACGTCCAGAAATGATTGAAGCTACTGACTGAATGAAAGTAGCTGGCATCTCACTCTCTTTGAATCTTCTTTATCATGCTAAGAGGAGCAGGAAAAAGCAAAAAATTTCAGACTTGCACCTTGCAATGCGGAGAAATTACTGTTTGTGCATTTACAATATTTATTGATTTTTGCCATTGAAAAACATCATGTTATTCATATACCAGAAATGTTTGAAGCTACTGACTGAATGAAAGGAGCTGGCATCTCACTCTCTTTGAATCTTCTTTATCATGCTAAGAGGAGCAGGAAAAAGCAAAAAATTTCAGAATTGCACCTTGCAATGCGGAGAAATTACTGTTTGTGCATTTACAATATTCATTGATTTTTGCCATTGAAAAACGTCCAGAAATGATTGAAGCTACTGACTGAATGAAAGGAGCTGGCATCTCACTCTCTTTGAATCTTCTTTATCATGCTAAGAGGAGCAGGAAAAAGCAAAAAATTTCAGAATTGCACCTTACAATGCGGAGAAATTACAGTTTGTGCATTTACAATATTCATTGATTTTTGCCATTGAAAAACGTCCAGAAATGATTGAAGCTACTGACTGAATGAAAGGAGCTGGAATCTCACTCTCTTTGAATCTTCTTTATCAAGTTAAGAGGAGCAGGAAAAAGCAAAAAATTTCAGAATTGCACCTTGCAATGCGGAGAAATTACTGTTTGTGCATTTACAATATTCATTGATTTTTGCCATTGAAAAACATGTTATTCATATACCAGAAATGTTTGAAGCTACTGACTGAATGAAAGGAGCTGGAACCTCACTCTCTTTGAATCTTCTTTATCATGCTAAGAGGAGCAGGAAAAAGCAAAAAATTTCAGAATTGCACCTTGCAATGCGGAGAAATTACTGTTTGTACATTTACAATATTCATTGATTTTTGCCATTGAAAAACGTCCAGAAATGATTGAAGCTACTGACTGAATGAAAGGAGCTGGCATCTCACTCACTTTGAATCTTCTTTATCATGCTAAGAGGAGCAGGAAAAAGCAAAAAATTTCAGAATTGCACCTTGCAATGCGGAGAAATTACTGTTTGTGCATTTACAATATTCATTGATTTTTGCCATTGAAAAACGTCCAGAAATGATTGAAGCTACTGACTGAATGAAAGGAGCTGGCATCTCACTCTCTTTGAATCTTCTTTATCATGCTAAGAGGAGCAGGAAAAAGCAAAAAATTTCAGAATTGCACCTTGCAATGCGGAGAAATTACTGTTTGTGCATTTACAATATTCATTGATTTTTGCCATTGAAAAACGTCCAGAAATGATTGAAGCTACTGACTGAATGAAAGGAGCTGGCATCTCACTCTCTTTGAATTTTCTTTATCATGCTAAGAGGAGCAGGAAAAAGCAAAAAATTTCAGAATTGCACCTTGCAATGCGGAGAAATTACTGTTTGTGCATTTACAATATTCATTGATTTTTGCCATTGAAAAACATGTTATTCATATACCAGAAATGTTTGAAGCTACTGACTGAATGAAAGGAGCTGGCACCTCACTCTCTTTGAATCTTCTTTATCATGCTAAGAGGAGCAGGATAAAGCAAAAAATTTCAGAATTGCACCTTGCAATGCGGAGAAATTACTGTTTGTGCATTTACAATATTCATTGATTTTTGCCATTGAAAAACGTCCAGAAATGATTGAAGCTACTGACTGAATGAAAGGAGCTGGCATCTCACTCTCTTTGAATCTTCTTTATCATGCTAAGAGGAGCTGGAAAAAGCAAAAAATTTCAGAATTGCACCTTGCAATGCGGAGAAATTACTGTTTGTGCATTTACAATATTCATTAATTTTTGCCATTGAAAAACATCATGTTATTCATATACCAGAAATGTTTGAAGCTACTGACTGAATGAAAGGAGCTGGCATCTCACTCTCTTTGAATCTTCTTTATCATGCTAAGAGGAGCAGGAAAAAGCAAAAAATTTCAGAATTGCACCTTGCAATGCGGAGAAATTACTGTTTGTGCATTTACAATATTCATTGATTTTTGCCATTGAAAAACGTCCAGAAATGATTGAAGCTACTGACTGAATGAAAGGAGCTGGCATCTCACTCTCTTTGAATCTTCTTTATCATGCTAAGAGGAGCAGGAAAAAGCAAAAAATTTCAGAATTGCACCTTGCAATGCGGAGAAATTACAGTTTGTGCATTTACAATATTCATTGATTTTTGCCATTGAAAAACGTCCAGAAATGATTGAAGCTACTGACTGAATGAAAGGAGCTGGCATCTCACTCTCTTTGAATCTTCTTTATCATGCTAAGAGGAGCAGGAAAAAGCAAAAAATTTCAGAATTGCTCCTTGCAATGCGGAGAAATTACTGTTTGTGCATTTACAATATTCATTGATTTTTGCCATTGAAAAACATGTTATTCATATACCAGAAATGTTTGAAGCTACTGACTGAATGAAAGGAGCTGGCACCTCACTCTCTTTGAATCTTCTTTATCATGCTAAGAGGAGCAGGAAAAAGCAAAAAATTTCAGAATTGCACCTTGCAATGCGGAGAAATTACTGTTTGTGCATTTACAATATTCATTGATTTTTGCCATTGAAAAACGTCCAGAAATGATTGAAGCTACTGACTGAATGAAAGGAGCTGGCATCTCACTCTCTTTGAATCTTCTTTATCATGCTAAGAGGAGCAGGAAAAAGCAAAAAATTTCAGAATTGCACCTTGCAATGCGGAGAAATTACTGTTTGTGCATTTACAATATTCATTGATTTTTGCCATTGAAAAACATCATGTTATTCATATACCAGAAATGATTGAAGCTACTGACTGAATGAAAGGAGCTGGCATCTCACTCTCTTTGAATCTTCTTTATCATGCTAAGAGGAGCAGGAAAATGTAAAAAATTTCAGAATTGCACCTTGCAATGCGGAGAAATTACTGTTTGTGCATTTACAATATTCAATGATTTTTGCCATTGAAAAACGTCCAGAAATGATTGAAGCTACTGACTGAACGAAAGGAGCTGGCATCTCACTCTCTTTGAATCTTCTTTATCATGCTAAGAGGAGCAGGAAAAAGCAAAAAATTTCAGAATTGCACCTTGCAATGCGGAGAAATTACTGTTTGTGCATTTACAATATTCATTGATTTTTGCCATTGAAAAACATCATGTTATTCATATACCAGAAATGTTTGAAGCTACTGACTGAATGAAAGGAGCTGGCATCTCACTCTCTTTGAATCTTCTTTATCATGCTAAGAGGAGCAGGAAAAAGCAAAAAATTTCAGAATTGCACCTTGCAATGCGGAGAAATTTCTGTTTGTGCATTTACAATATTCATTGATTTTTGCCATTGAAAAACGTCCAGAAATGATTGAAGCTACTGACTGAATGAAAGGAGCTGGCATCTCACTCTCTTTGAATCTTCTTTACCATGCTAAGGGGAGCAGGAAAGAGCAAAAAATTTCAGAATTGCACCTTGCAATGCGGAGAAATTACTGTTTGTGCATTTACAATATTCATTGATTTTTGCCATTGAAAAACGTCCAGAAATGATTGAAGCTACTGACTGAATGAAAGGAGCTGGCATCTCACTCTCTTTGAATCTTCTTTATCATGCTAAGAGGAGCAGGAAAAAGCAAAAAATTTCAGAATTGCACCTTACAATGCGGAGAAATTACAGTTTGTGCATTTACAATATTCATTGATTTTTGCCATTGAAAAACGTCCAGAAATGATTGAAGCTACTGACTGAATGAAAGGAGCTGGCATCTCACTCTCTTTGAATCTTCTTTATCATGCTAAGAGGAGCAGGAAAAAGCAAAAAAATTCAGAATTGCACCTTGCAATGCGGAGAAATTACTGTTTGTGCATTTACAATATTCATTGATTTTTGCCATTGAAAAACGTCCAGAAATGATTGAAGCTACTGACTGAATGAAAGGAGCTGGCATCTCACTCTCTTTGAATTTTCTTTATCATGCTAAGAGGAGCAGGAAAAAGCAAAAAATTTCAGAATTGCACCTTGCAATGCGGAGAAATTACAGTTTGTGCATTAACAATATTCATTGATTTTTGCCATTGAAAAACATGTTATTCATATACCAGAAATGTTTGAAGCTACTGACTGAATGAAAGGAGCTGGCACCTCACTCTCTTTGAATCTTCTTTATCATGCTAAGAGGAGCAGGAAAAAGCAAAAAATTTCAGAATTGCACCTTGCAATGCGGAGAAATTACTGTTTGTGCATTTACAATATTCATTGATTTTTGCCATTGAAAAACGTCCAGAAATGATTGAAGCTACTGACTGAATGAAAGGAGCTGGCATCTCACTCTCTTTGAATCTTCTTTATCATGCTAAGAGGAGCAGGAAAAAGCAAAAAATTTCAGAATTGCACCTTGCAATGCGGAGAAATTACTGTTTGTGCATTTACAATATTCATTGATTTTTGCCATTGAAAAACATCATGTTATTCATATACCAGAAATGTTTGAAGCTACTGATTGAATGAAAGGAGCTGGCATCTCACTCTCTTTGAATCTTCTTTATCATGCTAAGAGGAGCAGGAAAAAGCAAAAAATTTCAGAATTGCACCTTGCAATGCGGAGAAATTACTGTTTGTGCATTTACAATATTCATTGATTTTTGCCATTGAAAAACGTCCAGAAATGATTGAAGCTACTGACTGAATGAAAAGAGCTGGCATCTCACTCTCTTTGAATCTTCTTTATCATGCTAAGAGGAGCAGGAAAAAGCAAAAAATTTCAGAATTGCACCTTGCAATGCGGAGAAATTACAGTTTGTGCATTTACAATATTCATTGATTTTTGCCATTGAAAAACGTACAGAAATGATTGAAGCTACTGACTGAATGAAAGGAGCTGGCATCTCACTCTCTTTGAATCTTCTTTATCATGCTAAGAGGAGCAGGAAAAAGCAAAAAATTTCAGAATTGCTCCTTGCAATGCGGAGAAATTACTGTTTGTGCATTTACAATATTCATTGATTTTTGCCATTGAAAAACATGTTATTCATATACCAGAAATGTTTGAAGCTACTGACTGAATGAAAGGAGCTGGCACCTCACTCTCTTTGAATCTTCTTTATCATGCTAAGAGGAGCAGGAAAAAGCAAAAATTTCAGAATTGCACCTTGCAATGCGGAGAAATTACTGTTTGTGCATTTACAATATTCATTGATTTTTGCCATTGAAAAACGTCCAGAAATGATTGAAGCTACTGACTGAATGAAAGGAGCTGGCATCTCACTCTCTTTGAATCTTCTTTATCATGCTAAGAGGAGCAGGAAAAAGCAAAAAATTTCAGAATTGCACCTTGCAATGCGGAGAAATTACTGTTTGTGCATTTACAATATTCATTGATTTTTGCCATTGAAAAACGTCCAGAAATGATTGAAGCTACTGACTGAATGAAAGGAGCTGGCATCTCACTCTCTTTGAATCTTCTTTATCATGCTAAGAGGAGCAGGAGAAAGCAAAAAATTTCAGAATTGCACCTTGCAATGCGGAGAAATTACTGTTTGTGCATTTACAATATTCATTGATTTTTGCCATTGAAAAACGTCCAGAAATGATTGAAGCTACTGACTGAATGAAAGGAGCTGGCATCTCACTCTCTTTGAATCTTCTTTATCATGCTAAGAGGAGCAGGAAAAAGCAAAAAATTTCAGAATTGCACCTTGCAATGCGGAGAAATAACTGTTTGTGCATTTACAATATTCATTGATTTTTGCCATTGAAAAACGTTATTCATATACCAGAAATGTTTGAAGCTACTGACTGAATGAAAGGAGCTGGCACCTCACTCTCTTTGAATCTTCTTTATCATGCTAAGAGGAGCAGGAATAAGCAAAAAATTTCAGAATTGCACCTTGCAATGCGGAAAAATTACTGTTTGTGCATTTACAATATTCATTGATTTTTGCCATTGAAAAACGTCCAGAAATGATTGAAGCTACTGACTGAATGAAAGGAGCTGGCATCTCACTCTCTTTGAATCTTCTTTATCATGCTAAGAGGAGCAGGAAAAAGCAAAAAATTTCAGAATTGCACCTTGCAATGCGGAGAAATTACTGTTTGTGCATTTACAAAATTAATTGATTTTTGCCATTGAAAAACATCATGTTATTCATTTACCAGAAATGATTGAAGCTACTGACTGAATGTAAGGAGCTGGCATCTCACTCTCTTTGAATCTTCTTTATCATGCTAAGAGGAGCAGGAAAAAGCAAAAAATTTCAGAATTGCACCTTGCAATGCGGAGAAATTACTGTTTGTGCATTTACAATATTCATTGATTTTTGCCATTGAAAAACGTCCAGAAATGATTGAAGCTACTGACTGAATGAAAGGAGCTGGCATCTCACTCTCTTTGAATCTTCTTTATCATGCTAAGAGGAGCAGGAAAAAGCAAAAAATTTCAGAATTGCACCTTGCAATGCGGAGAAATTACTGTTTGTGCATTTACAATATTCATTGATTTTTGCCATTGAAAAACATCATGTTATTCATATACCAGAAATGTTTGAAGCTACTGATTGAATGAAAGGAGCTGGCATCTCACTCTCTTTGAATCTTCTTTATCATGCTAAGAGGAGCAGGAAAAAGCAAAAAATTTCAGAATTGCACCTTGCAATGCGGAGAAATTACTGTTTGTGCATTTACAATATTCATTGATTTTTGCCATTGAAAAACGTCCAGAAATGATTGAAGCTACTGACTGAATGAAAAGAGCTGGCATCTCACTCTCTTTGAATCTTCTTTATCATGCTAAGAGGAGCAGGAAAAAGCAAAAAATTTCAGAATTGCACCTTGCAATGCGGAGAAATTACAGTTTGTGCATTTACAATATTCATTGATTTTTGCCATTGAAAAACGTCCAGAAATGATTGAAGCTACTGACTGAATGAAAGGAGCTGGCATCTCACTCTCTTTGAATCTTCTTTATCATGCTAAGAGGAGCAGGAAAAAGCAAAAAATTTCAGACTTGCACCTTGCAATGCGGAGAAATTACTGTTTGTGCATTTACAATATTTATTGATTTTTGCCATTGAAAAACATCATGTTATTCATATACCAGAAATGTTTGAAGCTACTGACTGAATGAAAGGAGCTGGCATCTCACTCTCTTTGAATCTTCTTTATCATGCTAAGAGGAGCAGGAAAAAGCAAAAAATTTCAGAATTGCACCTTGCAATGCGGAGAAATTACTGTTTGTGCATTTACAATATTCATTGATTTTTGCCATTGAAAAACGTCCAGAAATGATTGAAGCTACTGACTGAATGAAAGGAGCTGGCATCTCACTCTCTTTGAATCTTCTTTATCATGCTAAGAGGAGCAGGAAAAAGCAAAAAATTTCAGAATTGCACCTTACAATGCGGAGAAATTACAGTTTGTGCATTTACAATATTCATTGATTTTTGCCATTGAAAAACGTCCAGAAATGATTGAAGCTACTGACTGAATGAAAGGAGCTGGCATCTCACTCTCTTTGAATCTTCTTTATCAAGTTAAGAGGAGCAGGAAAAAGCAAAAAATTTCAGAATTGCACCTTGCAATGCGGAGAAATTACTGTTTGTGCATTTACAATATTCATTGATTTTTGCCATTGAAAAACATGTTATTCATATACCAGAAATGTTTGAAGCTACTGACTGAATGAAAGGAGCTGGAACCTCACTCTCTTTGAATCTTCTTTATCATGCTAAGAGGAGCAGGAAAAAGCAAAAAATTTCAGAATTGCACCTTGCAATGCGGAGAAATTACTGTGTGTACATTTACAATATTCATTGATTTTTGCCATTGAAAAACGTCCAGAAATGATTGAAGCTACTGACTGAATGAAAGGAGCTGGCATCTCACTCACTTTGAATCTTCTTTATCATGCTAAGAGGAGCAGGAAAAAGCAAAAAATTTCAGAATTGCACCTTGCAATGCGGAGAAATTACTGTTTGTGCATTTACAATATTCATTGATTTTTGCCATTGAAAAACGTCCAGAAATGATTGAAGCTACTGACTGAATGAAAGGAGCTGGCATCTCACTCTCTTTGAATCTTCTTTATCATGCTAAGAGGAGCAGGAAAAAGCAAAAAATTTCAGAATTGCACCTTGCAATGCGGAGAAATTACTGTTTGTGCATTTACAATATTCATTGATTTTTGCCATTGAAAAACGTCCAGAAATGATTGAAGCTACTGACTGAATGAAAGGAGCTGGCATCTCACTCTCTTTGAATTTTCTTTATCATGCTAAGAGGAGCAGGAAAAAGCAAAAAATTTCAGAATTGCACCTTGCAATGCGGAGAAATTACTGTTTGTGCATTTACAATATTCATTGATTTTTGCCATTGAAAAACATGTTATTCATATACCAGAAATGTTTGAAGCTACTGACTGAATGAAAGGAGCTGGCACCTCACTCTCTTTGAATCTTCTTTATCATGCTAAGAGGAGCAGGATAAAGCAAAAAATTTCAGAATTGCACCTTGCAATGCGGAGAAATTACTGTTTGTGCATTTACAATATTCATTGATTTTTGCCATTGAAAAACGTCCAGAAATGATTGAAGCTACTGACTGAATGAAAGGAGCTGGCATCTCACTCTCTTTGAATCTTCTTTATCATGCTAAGAGGAGCTGGAAAAAGCAAAAAATTTCAGAATTGCACCTTGCAATGCGGAGAAATTACTGTTTGTGCATTTACAATATTCATTAATTTTTGCCATTGAAAAACATCATGTTATTCATATACCAGAAATGTTTGCAGCTACTGACTGAATGAAAGGAGCTGGCATCTCACTCTCTTTGAATCTTCTTTATCATGCTAAGAGGAGCAGGAAAAAGCAAAAAATTTCAGAATTGCACCTTGCAATGCGGAGAAATTACTGTTTGTGCATTTACAATATTCATTGATTTTTGCCATTGAAAAACGTCCAGAAATGATTGAAGCTACTGACTGAATGAAAGGAGCTGGCATCTCACTCTCTTTGAATCTTCTTTATCATGCTAAGAGGAGCAGGAAAAAGCAAAAAATTTCAGAATTGCACCTTGCAATGCGGAGAAATTACAGTTTGTGCATTTACAATATTCATTGATTTTTGCCATTGAAAAACGTCCAGAAATGATTGAAGCTACTGACTGAATGAAAGGAGCTGGCATCTCACTCTCTTTGAATCTTCTTTATCATGCTAAGAGGAGCAGGAAAAAGCAAAAAATTTCAGAATTGCTCCTTGCAATGCGGAGAAATTACTGTTTGTGCATTTACAATATTCATTGATTTTTGCCATTGAAAAACATGTTATTCATATACCAGAAATGTTTGAAGCTACTGACTGAATGAAAGGAGCTGGCACCTCACTCTCTTTGAATCTTCTTTATCATGCTAAGAGGAGCAGGAAAAAGCAAAAAATTTCAGAATTGCACCTTGCAATGCGGAGAAATTACTGTTTGTGCATTTACAATATTCATTGATTTTTGCCATTGAAAAACGTCCAGAAATGATTGAAGCTACTGACTGAATGAAAGGAGCTGGCATCTCACTCTCTTTGAATCTTCTTTATCATGCTAAGAGGAGCAGGAAAAAGCAAAAAATTTCAGAATTGCACCTTGCAATGCGGAGAAATTACTGTTTGTGCATTTACAATATTCATTGATTTTTGCCATTGAAAAACATCATGTTATTCATATACCAGAAATGATTGAAGCTACTGACTGAATGAAAGGAGCTGGCATCTCACTCTCTTTGAATCTTCTTTATCATGCTAAGAGGAGCAGGAAAATGTAAAAAATTTCAGAATTGCACCTTGCAATGTGGAGAAATTACTGTTTGTGCATTTACAATATTCAATGATTTTTGCCATTGAAAAACGTCCAGAAATGATTGAAGCTACTGACTGAACGAAAGGAGCTGGCATCTCACTCTCTTTGAATCTTCTTTATCATGCTAAGAGGAGCAGGAAAAAGCAAAAAATTTCAGAATTGCACCTTGCAATGCGGAGAAATTACTGTTTGTGCATTTACAATATTCATTGATTTTTGCCATTGAAAAACATCATGTTATTCATATACCAGAAATGTTTGAAGCTACTGACTGAATGAAAGGAGCTGGCATCTCACTCTCTTTGAATCTTCTTTATCATGCTAAGAGGAGCAGGAAAAAGCAAAAAATTTCAGAATTGCACCTTGCAATGCGGAGAAATTTCTGTTTGTGCATTTACAATATTCATTGATTTTTGCCATTGAAAAACGTCCAGAAATGATTGAAGCTACTGACTGAATGAAAGGAGCTGGCATCTCACTCTCTTTGAATCTTCTTTACCATGCTAAGGGGAGCAGGAAAAAGCAAAAAATTTCAGAATTGCACATTGCAATGCGGAGAAATTACTGTTTGTGCATTTACAATATTCATTGATTTTTGCCATTGAAAAACGTCCAGAAATGATTGAAGCTACTGACTGAATGAAAGGAGCTGGCATCTCACTCTCTTTGAATCTTCTTTATCATGCTAAGAGGAGCAGGAAAAAGCAAAAAATTTCAGAATTGCACCTTACAATGCGGAGAAATTACAGTTTGTGCATTTACAATATTCATTGATTTTTGCCATTGAAAAACGTCCAGAAATGATTGAAGCTACTGACTGAATGAAAGGAGCTGGCATCTCACTCTCTTTGAATCTTCTTTATCATGCTAAGAGGAGCAGGAAAAAGCAAAAAAATTCAGAATTGCACCTTGCAATGCGGAGAAATTACTGTTTGTGCATTTACAATATTCATTGATTTTTGCCATTGAAAAACGTCCAGAAATGATTGAAGCTACTGACTGAATGAAAGGAGCTGGCATCTCACTCTCTTTGAATTTTCTTTATCATGCTAAGAGGAGCAGGAAAAAGCAAAAAATTTCAGAATTGCACCTTGCAATGCGGAGAAATTACAGTTTGTGCATTAACAATATTCATTGATTTTTGCCATTGAAAAACATGTTATTCATATACCAGAAATGTTTGAAGCTACTGACTGAATGAAAGGAGCTGGCACCTCACTCTCTTTGAATCTTCTTTATCATGCTAAGAGGAGCAGGAAAAAGCAAAAAATTTCAGAATTGCACCTTGCAATGCGGAGAAATTACTGTTTGTGCATTTACAATATTCATTGATTTTTGCCATTGAAAAACGTCCAGAAATGATTGAAGCTACTGACTGAATGAAAGGAGCTGGCATCTCACTCTCTTTGAATCTTCTTTATCATGCTAAGAGGAGCAGGAAAAAGCAAAAAATTTCAGAATTGCACCTTGCAATGCGGAGAAATTACTGTTTGTGCATTTACAATATTCATTGATTTTTGCCATTGAAAAACATCATGTTATTCATATACCAGAAATGTTTGAAGCTACTGATTGAATGAAAGGAGCTGGCATCTCACTCTCTTTGAATCTTCTTTATCATGCTAAGAGGAGCAGGAAAAAGCAAAAAATTTCAGAATTGCACCTTGCAATGCGGAGAAATTACTGTTTGTGCATTTACAATATTCATTGATTTTTGCCATTGAAAAACGTCCAGAAATGATTGAAGCTACTGACTGAATGAAAAGAGCTGGCATCTCACTCTCTTTGAATCTTCTTTATCATGCTAAGAGGAGCAGGAAAAAGCAAAAAATTTCAGAATTGCACCTTGCAATGCGGAGAAATTACAGTTTGTGCATTTACAATATTCATTGATTTTTGCCATTGAAAAACGTACAGAAATGATTGAAGCTACTGACTGAATGAAAGGAGCTGGCATCTCACTCTCTTTGAATCTTCTTTATCATGCTAAGAGGAGCAGGAAAAAGCAAAAAATTTCAGAATTGCTCCTTGCAATGCGGAGAAATTACTGTTTGTGCATTTACAATATTCATTGATTTTTGCCATTGAAAAACATGTTATTCATATACCAGAAATGTTTGAAGCTACTGACTGAATGAAAGGAGCTGGCACCTCACTCTCTTTGAATCTTCTTTATCATGCTAAGAGGAGCAGGAAAAAGCAAAAATTTCAGAATTGCACCTTGCAATGCGGAGAAATTACTGTTTGTGCATTTACAATATTCATTGATTTTTGCCATTGAAAAACGTCCAGAAATGATTGAAGCTACTGACTGAATGAAAGGAGCTGGCATCTCACTCTCTTTGAATCTTCTTTATCATGCTAAGAGGAGCAGGAAAAAGCAAAAAATTTCAGAATTGCACCTTGCAATGCGGAGAAATTACTGTTTGTGCATTTACAATATTCATTGATTTTTGCCATTGAAAAACGTCCAGAAATGATTGAAGCTACTGACTGAATGAAAGGAGCTGGCATCTCACTCTCTTTTAATCTTCTTTATCATGCTAAGAGGAGCAGGAGAAAGCAAAAAATTTCAGAATTGCACCTTGCAATGCGGAGAAATTACTGTTTGTGCATTTACAATATTCATTGATTTTTGCCATTGAAAAACGTCCAGAAATGATTGAAGCTACTGACTGAATGAAAGGAGCTGGCATCTCACTCTCTTTGAATCTTCTTTATCATGCTAAGAGGAGCAGGAAAAAGCAAAAAATTTCAGAATTGCACCTTGCAATGCGGAGAAATAACTGTTTGTGCATTTACAATATTCATTGATTTTTGCCATTGAAAAACGTTATTCATATACCAGAAATGATTGAAGCTACTGACTGAATGAAAGGAGCTGGCACCTCACTCTCTTTGAATCTTCTTTATCATGCTAAGAGGAGCAGGAATAAGCAAAAAATTTCAGAATTGCACCTTGCAATGCGGAAAAATTACTGTTTGTGCATTTACAATATTCATTGATTTTTGCCATTGAAAAACGTCCAGAAATGATTGAAGCTACTGACTGAATGAAAGGAGCTGGCATCTCACTCTCTTTGAATCTTCTTTATCATGCTAAGAGGAGCAGGAAAAAGCAAAAAATTTCAGAATTGCACCTTGCAATGCGGAGAAATTACTGTTTGTGCATTTACAAAATTAATTGATTTTTGCCATTGAAAAACATCATGTTATTCATTTACCAGAAATGATTGAAGCTACTGACTGAATGTAAGGAGCTGGCATCTCACTCTCTTTGAATCTTCTTTATCATGCTAAGAGGAGCAGGAAAAAGCAAAAAATTTCAGAATTGCACCTTGCAATGCGGAGAAATTACTGTTTGTGCATTTACAATATTCATTGATTTTTGCCATTGAAAAACGTCCAGAAATGATTGAAGCTACTGACTGAATGAAAGGAGCTGGCATCTCACTCTCTTTGAATCTTCTTTATCATGCTAAGAGGAGCAGGAAAAAGCAAAAAATTTCAGAATTGCACCTTGCAATGCGGAGAAATTACTGTTTGTGCATTTACAATATTCATTGATTTTTGCCATTGAAAAACATCATGTTATTCATATACCAGAAATGTTTGAAGCTACTGATTGAATGAAAGGAGCTGGCATCTCACTCTCTTTGAATCTTCTTTATCATGCTAAGAGGAGCAGGAAAAAGCAAAAAATTTCAGAATTGCACCTTGCAATGCGGAGAAATTACTGTTTGTGCATTTACAATATTCATTGATTTTTGCCATTGAAAAACGTCCAGAAATGATTGAAGCTACTGACTGAATGAAAAGAGCTGGCATCTCACTCTCTTTGAATCTTCTTTATCATGCTAAGAGGAGCAGGAAAAAGCAAAAAATTTCAGAATTGCACCTTGCAATGCGGAGAAATTACAGTTTGTGCATTTACAATATTCATTGATTTTTGCCATTGAAAAACGTCCAGAAATGATTGAAGCTACTGACTGAATGAAAGGAGCTGGCATCTCACTCTCTTTGAATCTTCTTTATCATGCTAAGAGGAGCAGGAAAAAGCAAAAAATTTCAGAATTGCTCCTTGCAATGCGGAGAAATTACTGTTTGTGCATTTACAATATTCATTGATTTTTGCCATTGAAAAACATGTTATTCATATACCAGAAATGTTTGAAGCTACTGACTGAATGAAAGGAGCTGGCACCTCACTCTCTTTGAATCTTCTTTATCATGCTAAGAGGAGCAGGAAAAAGCAAAAATTTCAGAATTGCACCTTGCAATGCGGAGAAATTACTGTTTGTGCATTTACAATATTCATTGATTTTTGCCATTGAAAAACGTCCAGAAATGATTGAAGCTACTGACTGAATGAAAGGAGCTGGCATCTCACTCTCTTTGAATCTTCTTTATCATGCTAAGAGGAGCAGGAAAAAGCAAAAAATTTCAGAATTGCACCTTGCAATGCGGAGAAATTACTGTTTGTGCATTTACAATATTCATTGATTTTTGCCATTGAAAAACGTCCAGAAATGATTGAAGCTACTGACTGAATGAAAGGAGCTGGCATCTCACTCTCTTTGAATCTTCTTTATCATGCTAAGAGGAGCAGGAAAAAGCAAAAAATTTCAGAATTGCACCTTGCAATGCGGAGAAATTACTGTTTGTGCATTTACAATATTCATTGATTTTTGCCATTGAAAAACGTCCAGAAATGATTGAAGCTACTGACTGAATGAAAGGAGCTGGCATCTCACTCTCTTTGAATCTTCTTTATCATGCTAAGAGGAGCAGGAAAAAGCAAAAAATTTCAGAATTGCACCTTGCAATGCGGAGAAATAACTGTTTGTGCATTTACAATATTCATTGATTTTTGCCATTGAAAAACGTTATTCATATACCAGAAATGTTTGAAGCTACTGACTGAATGAAAGGAGCTGGCACCTCACTCTCTTTGAATCTTCTTTATCATGCTAAGAGGAGCAGGAATAAGCAAAAAATTTCAGAATTGCACCTTGCAATGCGGAAAAATTACTGTTTGTGCATTTACAATATTCATTGATTTTTGCCATTGAAAAACGTCCAGAAATGATTGAAGCTACTGACTGAATGAAAGGAGCTGGCATCTCACTCTCTTTGAATCTTCTTTATCATGCTAAGAGGAGCAGGAAAAAGCATAAAATTTCAGAATTGCACCTTGCAATGCGGAGAAATTACTGTTTGTGCATTTACAATATTCATTGATTTTTGCCATTGAAAAACGTCCAGAAATGATTGAAGCTACTGACTGATTGAAAGGAGCTGGCATCTCACTCTCTTTGAATCTTCTTTATCATGCTAAGAGGAGCAGGAAAAAGCAAAAAATTTCAGAATTGCGCCTTGCAATGCGGAGAAATTACTGTTTGTGCATTTACAAAATTCATTGATTTTTGCCATTGAAAAACATCATGTTATTCATTTACCAGAAATGATTGAAGCTACTGACTGAATGTAAGGAGCTGGCATCTCACTCTCTTTGAATCTTCTTTATCATGCTAAGAGGAGCAGGAAAAAGCAAAAAATTTCAGAATTGCACCTTGCAATGCGGAGAAATTACTGTTTGTGCATTTACAATATTCGTTGATTTTTGCCATTGAAAAACGTCCAGAAATGATTGAAGCTACTGACTGAATGAAAGGAGCTGGCATCTCACTCTCTTTGAATCTTCTTTATCATGCTAAGAGGAGCAGGAAAAAGCAAAAAATTTCAGAATTGCACCTTGCAATGCGGAGAAATTACTGTTTGTGCATTTACAATATTCATTGATTTTTGCCATTGAAAAACATCATGTTATTCATATACCAGAAATGAATGAAGCTACTGACTGAATGAAAGGAGCTGGCATCTCACTCTCTTTGAATCTTCTTTATCATGCTAAGAGGAGCAGGAAAAAGTAAAAAATTTCAGAATTGCACCTTGCAATGCGGAGAAATTACTGTTTGTGCATTTACAATATTCAATGATTTTTGCCATTGAAAAACGTCCAGAAATGATTGAAGCTACTGACTGAACGAAAGGAGCTGGCGTCTCACTCTCTTTGAATCTTCTTTATCATGCTAAGAGGAGCAGGAAAAAGCAAAAAATTTCAGAATTGTACCTTGCAATGCGGAGAAATTGCTGTTTGTGCATTTACAATATTCATTGATTTTTGCCATTGAAAAACATCATGTTATTCATATACCAGAAATGTTTGAAGCTACTGACTGAATGAAAGGAGCTGGCATCTCACTCTCTTTGAATCTTTTTTATCATGCTAAGAGGAGCAGGAAAAAGCAAAAAATTTCAGAATTGCACCTTGCAATGCGGAGAAATTACTGTTTGTGCATTTACAATATTCATTGATTTTTGCCATTGAAAAACGTCCAGAAATGATTGAAGCTACTGACTGAATGAAAGGAGCTGGCATCTCACTCTCTTTGAATCTTCTTTATCATGCTAAGAGGAGCAGGAAAAAGCAAAAAATTTCAGAATTGCACCTTGCAATGCGGAGAAATTACTGTTTGTGCATTTACAATATTCATTGATTTTTGCCATTGAAAAACGTCCAGAAATGATTGAAGCTACTGACTGAATGAAAGGAGCTGGCATCTCACTCTCTTTGAATCTTCTTTATCATGCTAAGAGGAGCAGGAAAAAGCAAAAAATTTCAGAATTGCACCTTGCAATGCGGAGAAATTACTGTTTGTGCATTTACAATATTCATTGATTTTTGCCATTGAAAAACATCATGTTATTCATATACCAGAAATGATTGAAGCTACTGACTGAATGAAAGGAGCTGGCATCTCACTCTCTTTGAATCTTCTTTATCATGCTAAGAGGAGCAGGAAAAAGCAAAAAATTTCAGAATTGCACCTTGCAATGCGGAGAAATTACTGTTTGTGCATTTACAATATTCATTGATTTTTGCAATTGAAAAACGTCCAGAAATGATTGAAGCTACTGACTGAATGAAAGGAGCTGGCTTCTCACTCTCTTTGAATCTTCTTTATCATGCTAAGAGGAGCAGGAAAAAGCAAAAAATTTCAGAATTGCACCTTGCAATGCGGAGAAATTACTGTTTGTGCATTTACAATATTCATTGATTTTTGCCATTGAAAAACGTCCAGAAATGATTGAAGCTACTGACTGAATGAAAGGAGCTGGCATCTCACTCTCTTTGAATCTTGTTTATCATGCTAAGAGGAGCAGGAAAAAGCAAAAAATTTCAGAATTGCAACTTGCAATGCGGAGAAATTACTGTTTGTGCATTTAGAATATTCATTGATTTTTGCCATTGAAAAACGTCCAGAAATGATTGAAGCTACTGACTGAATGAAAGGAGCTGGCATCTCACTCTCTTTGAATCTTCTTTATCATGCTAAGAGGAGCAGGAAAAAGCAAAAAATCTCAGAATTGCACCTTGCAATGCGGAGAAATTACTGTTTGTGCATTTACAATATTCATTGATTTTTGCCATTGAAAAACATCATGTTATTCATATACCAGAAATGATTGAAGCTACTGACTGAATGAAAGCAGCTGGCATCTCACTCTCTTTGAATCTTCTTTATCATGCTAAGAGGAGCAGGAAAAAGTAAAAAATTTCAGAATTGCACCTTGCAATGCGGAGAAATTACTGTTTGTGCATTTACAATATTCAATGATTTTTGCCATTGAAAAACGTCCAGAAATGATTGAAGCTACTGACTGAATGAAAGGAGCTGGCATCTCACTCTCTTTGAATCTTCTTTATCATGCTAAGAGGAGCAGGATAAAGCAAAAAATTTCAGAATTGCACCTTGCAATGCGGAGAAATTACTGTTTGTGCATTTACAATATTCATTGATTTTTGCCATTGAAAAACATCATTTTATTCATATACCAGAAATGTTTGAAGCTACTGACTGAATGAAAGGAGCTGGCATCTCACTCTCCTTGAATCTTCTTTATCATGCTAAGAGGAGCAGGAAAAAGCAAAAAATTTCAGAATTGCACCTTGCAATGCGGAGAAATTACTGTTTGTGCATTTACAATATTCATTGATTTTTGCCATTGAAAAACATCATGTTATTCATATACCAGAAATGTTTGAAGCTACTGACTGAATGAAAGGAGCTGGCATCTCACTCTCTTTGAATCTTCTTTATCATGCTAAGAGGAGCAGGAAAAAGCAAAAAATTTCAGAATTGCACCTTGCAATGCGGAGAAATTACTGTTTGTGCATTTACAATATTCATTGATTTTTGCCATTGAAAAACATCACGTTATTCATATACCAGAAATGATTGAAGCTACTGACTGAATGAAAGGAGCTGGCATCTCACTCTCTTTGAATCTTCTTTATCATGCTAAGAGGAGCAGGAAAAAGCAAAAAATTTCAGAGTTGCACCTTGCAATGCGGAGAAATTACTGTTTGTGCATTTACAATATTCATTGATTTTTGCAATTGAAAAACGTCCAGAAATGATTGAAGCTACTGACTGAATGAAAGGAGCTGGCATCTCACTCTCTTTGAATCTTCTTTATCATGCTAAGAGGAGCAGGAAAAAGCAAAAAATTTCAGAATTGCACCTTGCAATGCGGAGAAATTACTGTTTGTGCATTTACAATATTCATTGATTTTTGCCATTGAAAAACATCATGTTATTCATATACCAGGAATGTTTGAAGCTACTGACTGAATGAAAGGAGCTGGCATCTCACTCTCTTTGAATCTTCTTTATCATGCTAAGAGGAGCAGGAAAAAGCAAAAAATTTCAGAATTGCACCTTGCAATGCGGAGAAATTACTGTTTGTGCATTTACAATATTCATTGATTTTTGCCATTGAAAAACATCATGTTATTCATATACCAGAAATGTTTGAAGCTACTGACTGAATGAAAGGAGCTGGCATCTCACTCTCTTTGAATCTTCTTTATCATGCTAAGAGGAGCAGGAAAAAGCAAAAAATTTCAGAATTGCACCTTGCAATGCGGAGAAATTACTGTTTGTGCATTTACAATATTCATTGATTTTTGCCATTGAAAAACATCACGTTATTCATATACCAGAAATGATTGAAGCTACTGACTGAATGAAAGGAGCTGGCATCTCACTCTCTTTGAATCTTCTTTATCATGCTAAGAGGAGCAGGAAAAAGCAAAAAATTTCAGAGTTGCACCTTGCAATGCGGAGAAATTACTGTTTGTGCATTTACAATATTCATTGATTTTTGCAATTGAAAAACGTCCAGAAATGATTGAAGCTACTGACTGAATGAAAGGAGCTGGCATCTCACTCTCTTTGAATCTTCTTTATCATGCTAAGAGGAGCAGGAAAAAGCAAAAAATTTCAGAATTGCACCTTGCAATGCGGAGAAATTACTGTTTGTGCATTTACAATATTCATTGATTTTTGCCATTGAAAAACATCATGTTATTCATATACCAGGAATGTTTGAAGCTACTGACTGAATGAAAGGAGCTGGCATCTCACTCTCTTTGAATCTTCTTTATCATGCTAAGAGGAGCAGGAAAAAGCAAAAAATTTCAGAATTGCACCTTGCAATGCGGAGAAATTACTGTTTGTGCATTTACAATATTCATTGATTTTTGCCATTGAAAAACGTCCAGAAATGATTGAAGCTACTGACTGAATGAAAGGAGCTGGCATCTCACTCTCTTTTAATCTTGTTTATCATGCTAAGAGGAGCAGGAAAAAGCAAAAAATTTCAGAATTGCACCTTGCAATGCGGAGAAATTACTGTTTGTGCATTTACAATATTCATTGATTTTTGCCATTGAAAAACGTCCAGAAATGATTGAAGCTACTGACTGAATGAAAGGAGCTGGCATCTCACTCTCTTTGAATCTTCTTTATCATGCTAAGAGGAGCAGGAAAAAGCAAAAAATTTCAGAATTGCACCTTGCAATGCGGAGAAATTACTGTTTGTGCATTTACAATATTCATTGATTTTTGCCATTGAAAAACATCATGTTATTCATATACCAGAAATGATTGAAGCTACTGACTGAATGAAAGGAGCTGGCATCTCACTCTCTTTGAATCTTCTTTATCATGCTAAGAGGAGCAGGAAAAAGTAAAAAATTTCAGAATTGCACCTTGCAATGCGGAGAAATTACTGTTTGTGCATTTACAATATTCAATGATTTTTGCCATTGAAAAACGTCCAGAAATGATTGAAGCTACTGACTGAATGAAAGGAGCTGGCATCTCACTCTCTTTGAATCTTCTTTATCATGCTAAGAGGAGCAGGAAAAAGCAAAAAATTTCAGAATTGCACCTTGCAATGCGGAGAAATTACTGTTTGTGCATTTACAATATTCATTGATTTTTGCCATTGAAAAACATCATGTTATTCATCTACCAGGAATGTTTGAAGCTACTGACTGAATGAAAGGAGCTGGCATCTCACTCTCTTTGAATCTTCTTTATCATGCTAAGAGGAGCAGGAAAAAGCAAAAAATTTCAGAATTGCACCTTGCAATGCGGAGAAATTACTGTTTGTGCATTTACAATATTCATTGATTTTTGCCATTGAAAAACGTCCAGAAATGATTGAAGCTACTGACTGAATGAAAGGAGCTGGCATCTCACTCTCTTTTAATCTTGTTTATCATGCTAAGAGGAGCAGGAAAAAGCAAAAAATTTCAGAATTGCACCTTGCAATGCGGAGAAATTACTGTTTGTGCATTTACAATATTCATTGATTTTTGCCATTGAAAAACGTCCAGAAATGATTGAAGCTACTGACTGAATGAAAGGAGCTGGCATCTCACTCTCTTTGAATCTTCTTTATCATGCTAAGAGGAGCAGGAAAAAGCAAAAAATTTCAGAATTGCACCTTGCAATGCGGAGAAATTACTGTTTGTGCATTTACAATATTCATTGATTTTTGCCATTGAAAAACATCATGTTATTCATATACCAGAAATGATTGAAGCTACTGACTGAATGAAAGGAGCTGGCATCTCACTCTCTTTGAATCTTCTTTATCATGCTAAGAGGAGCAGGAAAAAGTAAAAAATTTCAGAATTGCACCTTGCAATGCGGAGAAATTACTGTTTGTGCATTTACAATATTCAATGATTTTTGCCATTGAAAAACGTCCAGAAATGATTGAAGCTACTGACTGAATGAAAGGAGCTGGCATCTCACTCTCTTTGAATCTTCTTTATCATGCTAAGAGGAGCAGGATAAAGCAAAAAATTTCAGAATTGCACCTTGCAATGCGGAGAAATTACTGTTTGTGCATTTACAATATTCATTGATTTTTGCCATTGAAAAACATCATTTTATTCATATACCAGAAATGTTTGAAGCTACTGACTGAATGAAAGGAGCTGGCATCTCACTCTCCTTGAATCTTCTTTATCATGCTAAGAGGAGCAGGAAAAAGCAAAAAATTTCAGAATTGCACCTTGCAATGCGGAGAAATTACTGTTTGTGCATTTACAATATTCATTGATTTTTGCCATTGAAAAACATCATGTTATTCATATACCAGAAATGTTTGAAGCTACTGACTGAATGAAAGGAGCTGGCATCTCACTCTCTTTGAATCTTCTTTATCATGCTAAGAGGAGCAGGAAAAAGCAAAAAATTTCAGAATTGCACCTTGCAATGCGGAGAAATTACTGTTTGTGCATTTACAATATTCATTGATTTTTGCCATTGAAAAACATCACGTTATTCATATACCAGAAATGATTGAAGCTACTGACTGAATGAAAGGAGCTGGCATCTCACTCTCTTTGAATCTTCTTTATCATGCTAAGAGGAGCAGGAAAAAGCAAAAAATTTCAGAGTTGCACCTTGCAATGCGGAGAAATTACTGTTTGTGCATTTACAATATTCATTGATTTTTGCAATTGAAAAACGTCCAGAAATGATTGAAGCTACTGACTGAATGAAAGGAGCTGGCATCTCACTCTCTTTGAATCTTCTTTATCATGCTAAGAGGAGCAGGAAAAAGCAAAAAATTTCAGAATTGCACCTTGCAATGCGGAGAAATTACTGTTTGTGCATTTACAATATTCATTGATTTTTGCCATTGAAAAACATCATGTTATTCATATACCAGGAATGTTTGAAGCTACTGACTGAATGAAAGGAGCTGGCATCTCACTCTCTTTGAATCTTCTTTATCATGCTAAGAGGAGCAGGAAAAAGCAAAAAATTTCAGAATTGCACCTTGCAATGCGGAGAAATTACTGTTTGTGCATTTACAATATTCATTGATTTTTGCCATTGAAAAACGTCCAGAAATGATTGAAGCTACTGACTGAATGAAAGGAGCTGGCATCTCACTCTCTTTTAATCTTGTTTATCATGCTAAGAGGAGCAGGAAAAAGCAAAAAATTTCAGAATTGCACCTTGCAATGCGGAGAAATTACTGTTTGTGCATTTACAATATTCATTGATTTTTGCCATTGAAAAACGTCCAGAAATGATTGAAGCTACTGACTGAATGAAAGGAGCTGGCATCTCACTCTCTTTGAATCTTCTTTATCATGCTAAGAGGAGCAGGAAAAAGCAAAAAATTTCAGAATTGCACCTTGCAATGCGGAGAAATTACTGTTTGTGCATTTACAATATTCATTGATTTTTGCCATTGAAAAACATCATGTTATTCATATACCAGAAATGATTGAAGCTACTGACTGAATGAAAGGAGCTGGCATCTCACTCTCTTTGAATCTTCTTTATCATGCTAAGAGGAGCAGGAAAAAGTAAAAAATTTCAGAATTGCACCTTGCAATGCGGAGAAATTACTGTTTGTGCATTTACAATATTCAATGATTTTTGCCATTGAAAAACGTCCAGAAATGATTGAAGCTACTGACTGAATGAAAGGAGCTGGCATCTCACTCTCTTTGAATCTTCTTTATCATGCTAAGAGGAGCAGGAAAAAGCAAAAAATTTCAGAATTGCACCTTGCAATGCGGAGAAATTACTGTTTGTGCATTTACAATATTCATTGATTTATGCCATTGAAAAACATCATGTTATTCATATACCAGGAATGTTTGAAGCTACTGACTGAATGAAAGGAGCTGGCATCTCACTCTCTTTGAGTCTTCTTTATCATGCTAAGAGGAGCAGGAAAAAGCAAAAAATTTCAGAATTGCACCTTGCAATGCGGAGAAATTACTGTTTGTGCATTTACAATATTCATTGATTTTTGCCATTGAAAAACGTCCAGAAATGATTGAAGCTACTGACTGAATGAAAGGAGCTGGCATCTCACTCTCTTTTAATCTTGTTTATCATGCTAAGAGGAGCAGGAAAAAGCAAAAAATTTCAGAATTGCACCTTGCAATGCGGAGAAATTACTGTTTGTGCATTTACAATATTCATTGATTTTTGCCATTGAAAAACGTCCAGAAATGATTGAAGCTACTGACTGAATGAAAGGAGCTGGCATCTCACTCTCTTTGAATCTTCTTTATCATGCTAAGAGGAGCAGGAAAAAGCAAAAAATTTCAGAATTGCACCTTGCAATGCGGAGAAATTACTGTTTGTGCATTTACAATATTCATTGATTTTTGCCATTGAAAAACATCATGTTATTCATATACCAGAAATGATTGAAGCTACTGACTGAATGAAAGGAGCTGGCATCTCACTCTCTTTGAATCTTCTTTATCATGCTAAGAGGAGCAGGAAAAAGTAAAAAATTTCAGAATTGCACCTTGCAATGCGGAGAAATTACTGTTTGTGCATTTACAATATTCAATGATTTTTGCCATTGAAAAACGTCCAGAAATGATTGAAGCTACTGACTGAATGAAAGGAGCTGGCATCTCACTCTCTTTGAATCTTCTTTATCATGCTAATAGGAGCAGGAAAAAGCAAAAAATTTCAGAATTGCACCTTGCAATGCGGAGAAATTACTGTTTGTGCATTTACAATATTCATTGATTTTTGCCATTGAAAAACATCATGTTATTCATATACCAGAAATGATTGAAGCTACTGACTGAATGAAAGGAGCTGGCATCTCACTCTCTTTGAATCTTCTTTATCATGCTAAGAGGAGCAGGAAAAAGTAAAAAATTTCAGAATTGCACCTTGCAATGCGGAGAAATTACTGTTTGTGCATTTACAATATTCAATGATTTTTGCCTTTGAAAAACGTCCAGAAATGATTGAAGCTACTGACTGAACGAAAGGAGCTGGCATCTCACTCTCTTTGAATCTTCTTTATCATGCTAAGAGGAGCAGGAAAAAGCAAAAAATTTCAGAATTGCACCTTGCAATGCGGAGAAATTACTGTTTGTGCATTTACAATATTCATTGATTTTTGCCATTGAAAAACATCATGTTATTCATATACCAGAAATGATTGATGCTACTGACTGAATGAAAGGAGCTGGCATCTCACTCTCTTTGAATCTTCTTTATCATGCTAAGAGGAGCAGGAAAAAGCAAAAAATTTCAGAATTGCACCTTGCAATGCGGAGAAATTACTGTTTGTGCATTTACAATATTCATTGATTTTTGCCATTGAAAAACATCATGTTATTCATATACCAGAAATGTTTGAAGCTACTGACTGAATGAAAGGAGCTGGCATCTCACTCTCTTTGAATCTTCTTTATCATGCTAAGAGGAGCAGGAAAAAGCAAAAAATTTCAGAATTGCACCTTGCAATGCGGAGAAATTACTGTTTGTGCATTTACAATATTCATTGATTTTTGCAATTGAAAAACGTCCAGAAATGATTGAAGCTACTGACTGAATGAAAGGAGCTGGCATCTCACTCTCTTTGAATCTTCTTTATCATGCTAAGAGGAGCAGGAAAAAGCAAAAAATTTCAGAATTGCACCTTGCAATGCGGAGAAATTACTGTTTGTGCATTTACAATATTCATTGATTTTTGCCATTGAAAAACATTATGTTATTCATATACCAGGAATGTTTGAAGCTACTGACTGAATGAAAGGAGCTGGCATCTCACTCTCTTTGAATCTTCTTTATCATGCTAAGAGGAGCAGGAAAAAGTAAAAAATTTCAGAATTGCACCTTGCAATGCGGAGAAATTACTGTTTGTGCATTTACAATATTCAATGATTTTTGCCATTGAAAAACGTCCAGAAATGATTGAAGCTACTGACTGAATGAAAGGAGCTGGCATCTCACTCTCTTTGAATCTTCTTTATCATGCTAAGAGGAGCAGGAAAAAGCAAAAAATTTCAGAATTGCACCTTGCAATGCGGAGAAATTACTGTTTGTGCATTTACAATATTCATTGATTTTTGCCATTGAAAAACATCATGTTATTCATATACCAGAAATGATTGAAGCTACTGACTGAATGAAAGGAGCTGGCATCTCACTCTCTTTGAATCTTCTTTATCATGCTAAGAGGAGCAGGAAAAAGTAAAAAATTTCAGAATTGCACCTTGCAATGCGGAGAAATTACTGTTTGTGCATTTACAATATTCAATGCTTTTTGCCTTTGAAAAACGTCCAGAAATGATTGAAGCTACTGACTGAACGAAAGGAGCTGGCATCTCACTCTCTTTGAATCTTCTTTATCATGCTAAGAGGAGCAGGAAAAAGCAAAAAATTTCAGAATTGCACCTTGCAATGCGGAGAAATTACTGTTTGTGCATTTACAATATTCATTGATTTTTGCCATTGAAAAACATCATGTTATTCATATACCAGAAATGATTGATGCTACTGACTGAATGAAAGGAGCTGGCATCTCACTCTCTTTGAATCTTCTTTATCATGCTAAGAGGAGCAGGAAAAAGCAAAAAATTTCAGAATTGCACCTTGCAATGCGGAGAAATTACTGTTTGTGCATTTACAATATTCATTGATTTTTGCCATTGAAAAACATCATGTTATTCATATACCAGAAATGTTTGAAGCTACTGACTGAATGAAAGGAGCTGGCATCTCACTCTCTTTGAATCTTCTTTATCATGCTAAGAGGAGCAGGAAAAAGCAAAAAATTTCAGAATTGCACCTTGCAATGCGGAGAAATTACTGTTTGTGCATTTACAATATTCATTGATTTTTGCAATTGAAAAACGTCCAGAAATGATTGAAGCTACTGACTGAATGAAAGGAGCTGGCATCTCACTCTCTTTGAATCTTCTTTATCATGCTAAGAGGAGCAGGAAAAAGCAAAAAATTTCAGAATTGCACCTTGCAATGCGGAGAAATTACTGTTTGTGCATTTACAATATTCATTGATTTTTGCCATTGAAAACCATTATGTTATTCATATACCAGGAATGTTTGAAGCTACTGACTGAATGAAAGGAGCTGGCATCTCACTCTCTTTGAATCTTCTTTATCATGCTAAGAGGAGCAGGAAAAAGTAAAAAATTTCAGAATTGCACCTTGCAATGCGGAGAAATTACTGTTTGTGCATTTACAATATTCATTGATTTTTGCCATTGAAAAACGTCCAGAAATGATTGAAGCTACTGACTGAATGAAAGGAGCTGGCATCTCACTCTCTTTGAATCTTGTTTATCATGCTAAGAGAAGCAGGAAAAAGCAAAAAATTTCAGAATTGCACCTTGCAATGCGAAGAAATTACTGTTTGTGCATTTACAATATTCATTGATGTTTGCCATTGAAAAACGTCCAGAAATGATTGAAGCTACTGACTGAATGAAAGGAGCTGGCATCTCACTCTCTTTGAATCTTCTTTATCATGCTAAGAGGAGCAGGAAAAAGCAAAAAATTTCAGAGTTGCACCTTGCAATGCGGAGAAATTACTGTTTGTGCATTTACAATATTCATTGATTTTTGCAATTGAAAAACGTCCAGAAATGATTGAAGCTACTGACTGAATGAAAGGAGCTGGCATCTCACTCTCTTTGAATCTTCTTTATCATGCTAAGAGGAGCAGGAAAAAGCAAAAAATTTCAGAATTGCACCTTGCAATGCGGAGAAATTACTGTTTGTGCATTTACAATATTCATTGATTTTTGCCATTGAAAAACATCATGTTATTCATATACCAGGAATGTTTGAAGCTACTGACTGAATGAAAGGAGCTGGCATCTCACTCTCTTTGAATCTTCTTTATCATGCTAAGAGGAGCAGGAAAAAGCAAAAAATTTCAGAATTGCACCTTGCAATGCGGAGAAATTACTGTTTGTGCATTTACAATATTCATTGATTTTTGCCATTGAAAAACGTCCAGAAATGATTGAAGCTACTGACTGAATGAAAGGAGCTGGCATCTCACTCTCTTTTAATCTTGCTTATCATGCTAAGAGGAGCAGGAAAAAGCAAAAAATTTCAGAATTGCACCTTGCAATGCGGAGAAATTACTGTTTGTGCATTTACAATATTCATTGATTTTTGCCATTGAAAAACGTCCAGAAATGATTGAAGCTACTGACTGAATGAAAGGAGCTGGCATCTCACTCTCTTTGAATCTTCTTTATCATGCTAAGAGGAGCAGGAAAAAGCAAAAAATTTCAGAATTGCACCTTGCAATGCGGAGAAATTACTGTTTGTGCATTTACAATATTCATTGATTTTTGCCATTGAAAAACATCATGTTATTCATATACCAGAAATGATTGAAGCTACTGACTGAATGAAAGGAGCTGGCATCTCACTCTCTTTGAATCTTCTTTATCATGCTAAGAGGAGCAGGAAAAAGTAAAAAATTTCAGAATTGCACCTTGCAATGCGGAGAAATTACTGTTTGTGCATTTACAATATTCAATGATTTTTGCCATTGAAAAACGTCCAGAAATGATTGAAGCTACTGACTGAATGAAAGGAGCTGGCATCTCACTCTCTTTGAATCTTCTTTATCATGCTAAGAGGAGCAGGAAAAAGCAAAAAATTTCAGAATTGCACCTTGCAATGCGGAGAAATTACTGTTTGTGCATTTACAATATTCATTGATTTTTGCCATTGAAAAACATCATGTTATTCATATACCAGAAATGATTGAATCTACTGACTGAATGAAAGGAGCTGGCATCTCACTCTCTTTGAATCTTCTTTATCATGCTAAGAGGAGCAGGAAAAAGTAAAAAATTTCAGAATTGCACCTTGCAATGCGGAGAAATTACTGTTTGTGCATTTACAATATTCAATGATTTTTGCCTTTGAAAAACGTCCAGAAATGATTGAAGCTACTGACTGAACGAAAGGAGCTGGCATCTCACTCTCTTTGAATCTTCTTTATCATGCTAAGAGGAGCAGGAAAAAGCAAAAAATTTCAGAATTGCACCTTGCAATGCGGAGAAATTACTGTTTGTGCATTTACAATATTCATTGATTTTTGCCATTGAAAAACATCATGTTATTCATATACCAGAAATGATTGATGCTACTGACTGAATGAAAGGAGCTGGCATCTCACTCTCTTTGAATCTTCTTTATCATGCTAAGAGGAGCAGGAAAAAGCAAAAAATTTCAGAATTGCACCTTGCAATGCGGAGAAATTACTGTTTGTGCATTTACAATATTCATTGATTTTTGCCATTGAAAAACATCATGTTATTCATATACCAGGAATGTTTGAAGCTACTGACTGAATGAAAGGAGCTGGCATCTCACTCTCTTTGAATCTTCTTTATCATGCTAAGAGGAGCAGGAAAAAGCAAAAAATTTCAGAATTGCACCTTGCAATGCGGAGAAATTACTGTTTGTGCATTTACAATATTCATTGATTTTTGCCATTGAAAAACGTCCAGAAATGATTGAAGCTACTGACTGAATGAAAGGAGCTGGCATCTCACTCTCTTTTAATCTTGTTTATCATGCTAAGAGGAGCAGGAAAAAGCAAAAAATTTCAGAATTGCACCTTGCAATGCGGAGAAATTACTGTTTGTGCATTTACAATATTCATTGATTTTTGCCATTGAAAAACGTCCAGAAATGATTGAAGCTACTGACTGAATGAAAGGAGCTGGCATCTCACTCTCTTTGAATCTTCTTTATCATGCTAAGAGGAGCAGGAAAAAGCAAAAAATTTCAGAATTGCACCTTGCAATGCGGAGAAATTACTGTTTGTGCATTTACAATATTCATTGATTTTTGCCATTGAAAAACATCATGTTATTCATATACCAGAAATGATTGAAGCTACTGACTGAATGAAAGGAGCTGGCATCTCACTCTCTTTGAATCTTCTTTATCATGCTAAGAGGAGCAGGAAAAAGTAAAAAATTTCAGAATTGCACCTTGCAATGCGGAGAAATTACTGTTTGTGCATTTACAATATTCAATGATTTTTGCCATTGAAAAACGTCCAGAAATAATTGAAGCTACTGACTGAATGAAAGGAGCTGGCATCTCACTCTCTTTGAATCTTCTTTATCATGCTAAGAGGAGCAGGAAAAAGCAAAAAATTTCAGAATTGCACCTTGCAATGCGGAGAAATTACTGTTTGTGCATTTACAATATTCATTGATTTTTGCCATTGAAAAACATCATGTTATTCATATACCAGAAATGATTGAAGCTACTGACTGAATGAAAGGAGCTGGCATCTCACTCTCTTTGAATCTTCTTTATCATGCTAAGAGGAGCAGGAAAAAGTAAAAAATTTCAGAATTGCACCTTGCAATGCGGAGAAATTACTGTTTGTGCATTTACAATATTCAATGATTTTTGCCTTTGAAAAACGTCCAGAAATGATTGAAGCTACTGACTGAACGAAAGGAGCTGGCATCTCACTCTCTTTGAATCTTCTTTATCATGCTAAGAGGAGCAGGAAAAAGCAAAAAATTTCAGAATTGCACCTTGCAATGCGGAGAAATTACTGTTTGTGCATTTACAATATTCATTGATTTTTGCCATTGAAAAACATCATGTTATTCATATACCAGAAATGATTGATGCTACTGACTGAATGAAAGGAGCTGGCATCTCACTCTCTTTGAATCTTCTTTATCATGCTAAGAGGAGCAGGAAAAAGCAAAAAATTTCAGAATTGCACCTTGCAATGCGGAGAAATTACTGTTTGTGCATTTACAATATTCATTGATTTTTGCCATTGAAAAACATCATGTTATTCATATACCAGAAATGTTTGAAGCTACTGACTGAATGAAAGGAGCTGGCATCTCACTCTCTTTGAATCTTCTTTATCATGCTAAGAGGAGCAGGAAAAAGCAAAAAATTTCAGAATTGCACCTTGCAATGCGGAGAAATTACTGTTTGTGCATTTACAATATTCATTGATTTTTGCAATTGAAAAACGTCCAGAAATGATTGAAGCTACTGACTGAATGAAAGGAGCTGGCATCTCACTCTCTTTGAATCTTCTTTATCATGCTAAGAGGAGCAGGAAAAAGCAAAAAATTTCAGAATTGCACCTTGCAATGCGGAGAAATTACTGTTTGTGCATTTACAATATTCATTGATTTTTGCCATTGAAAAACATTATGTTATTCATATACCAGGAATGTTTGAAGCTACTGACTGAATGAAAGGAGCTGGCATCTCACTCTCTTTGAATCTTCTTTATCATGCTAAGAGGAGCAGGAAAAAGTAAAAAATTTCAGAATTGCACCTTGCAATGCGGAGAAATTACTGTTTGTGCATTTACAATATTCATTGATTTTTGCCATTGAAAAACGTCCAGAAATGATTGAAGCTACTGACTGAATGAAAGGAGCTGGCATCTCACTCTCTTTGAATCTTGTTTATCATGCTAAGAGAAGCAGGAAAAAGCAAAAAATTTCAGAATTGCACCTTGCAATGCGAAGAAATTACTGTTTGTGCATTTACAATATTCATTGATGTTTGCCATTGAAAAACGTCCAGAAATGATTGACGCTACTGACTGAATGAAAGGAGCTGGCATCTCACTTTCTTTGAATCTTCTTTATTATGCTAAGAGGAGCAGGAAAAAGCAAAAAATTTCAGAATTGCACCTTGCAATGCGGAGAAATTACTGTTTGTGCATTTACAATATTCATTGATTTTTGCCATTGAAAAACATCATGTTATTCATATACCAGAAATGATTGAAGCTACTGACTGAATGAAAGGAGCTGGCATCTCACTCTCTTTGAATCTTCTTTATCATGCTAAGAGGAGCAGGAAAAAGTAAAAAATTTCAGTATTGCACCTTGCAATGCGGAGAAATTACTGTTTGTGCATTTACAATATTCAATGATTTTTGCCATTGAAAAACGTCCAGAAATGATTGAAGCTACTGACTGAATGAAAGGAGCTGGCATCTCACTCTCTTTGAATCTTCTTTATCATGCTAAGAGGAGCAGGAAAAAGCAAAAAACTTCAGAATTGCACCTTGCAATGCGGAGAAATTACTGTTTGTGCATTTACAATATTCATTGATTTTTGCCATTGAAAAACATCATGTTATTCATATTCCAGAAATGATTGAAGCTACTGACTGAATGAAAGGAGCTGGCATCTCACTCTCTTTGAATCTTCTTTATCATGCTAAGAGGAGCAGGAAAAAGTAAAAAATTTCAGAATTGCACCTTGCAATGCGGAGAAATTACTCTTTGTGCATTTACAATATTCAATGATTTTTGCCTTTGAAAAACGTCCAGAAATGATTGAAGCTACTGACTGAACGAAAGGAGCTGGCATCTCACTCTCTTTGAATCTTCTTTATCATGCTAAGAGGAGCAGGAAAAAGCAAAAAATTTCAGAATTGCACCTTGCAATGCGGAGAAATTACTGTTTGTGCATTTACAATATTCATTGATTTTTGCCATTGAAAAACATCATGTTATTCATATACCAGAAATGTTTGAAGCTACTGACTGAATGAAAGGAGCTGGCATCTCACTCTCTTTGAATCTTCTTTATCATGCTAAGAGGAGCAGGAAAAAGCAAAAAATTTCAGAATTGCACCTTGCAATGCGGAGAAATTACTGTTTGTGCATTTACAATATTCATTGATTTTTGCCATTGAAAAACGTCCAGAAATGATTGAAGCTACTGACTGAATGAAAGGAGCTGGCATCTCACTCTGAATTTTCTTTATCATGCTAAGAGGAGCAGGAAAAAGCAAAAAATTTCAGAATTGCACCTTGCAATGCGGAGAAATTACTGTTTGTGCATTTACAATATTCATTGATTTTTGCCATTGAAAAACGTCCAGAAATGATTGAAGCTACTGACTGAATGAAAGGAGCTGGCATCTCACTCTCTTTGAATCTTCTTTATCATGCTAAGAGGAGCAGGAAAAAGCAAAAAATTTCAGAATTGCACCTTGCAATGCGGAGAAATTACTGTTTGTGCATTTACAATATTCATTGATTTTTGACATTGAAAAACATCATGTTATTCATATACCAGAAATGATTGAAGCTACTGACTGAATGAAAGGAGCTGGCATCTCACTCTCTTTGAATCTTCTTTATCATGCTAAGAGAAGCAGGAAAAAGTAAAAAATTTCAGAATTGCACCTTGCAATGCGGAGAAATTACTGTTTGTGCATTTACAATATTCAATGATTTTTGCCATTGAAAAACGTCCAGAAATGATTGAAGCTACTGACTGAATGAAAGGAGCTGGCATCTCACTCTCTTTGAATCTTCTTTATCATGCTAAGAGGAGCAGGAAAAAGCAAAAAACTTCAGAATTGCACCTTGCAATGCGGAGAAATTACTGTTTGTGCATTTACAATATTCATTGATTTTTGCCATTGAAAAACATCATGTTATTCATATACCAGAAATGATTGAAGCTACTGACTGAATAAAAGGAGCTGGCATCTCACTCTCTTTGAATCTTCTTTATCATGCTAAGAGGAGCAGGAAAAAGTAAAAAATTTCAGAATTGCACCTTGCAATGCGGAGAAATTACTGTTTGTGCATTTACAATATTCAATGATTTTTGCCTTTGAAAAACGTCCAGAAATGATTGAAGCTACTGACTGAACGAAAGGAGCTGGCATCTCACTCTCTTTGAATCTTCTTTATCATGCTAAGAGGAGCAGGAAAAAGCAAAAAATTTCAGAATTGCACCTTGCAATGCGGAGAAATTACTGTTTGTGCATTTACAATATTCATTGATTTTTGCCATTGAAAAACGTCCAGAAATGATTGAAGCTACTGACTGAATGAAAGCAGCTGGCATCTCACTCTGAATTTTCTTTATCATGCTAAGAGGAGCAGGAAAAAGCAAAAAATTTCAGAATTGCACCTTGCAATGCGGAGAAATTACTCTTTGTGCATTTACAATATTCATTGATTTTTGCCATTGAAAAACGTCCAGAAATGATTGAAGCTACTGACTGAATGAAAGGAGCTGGCATCTCACTCTCTTTGAATCGTCTTTATCATGCTAAGAGGAGCAGGAAAAAGCAAAAAATTTCAGAATTGCACCTTGCAATGCGGAGAAATTACTGTTTGTGCATTTACAATATTCATTGATTTTTGCCATTGAAAAACATTATGTTATTCATATACCAGAAATGTTTGAAGCTACTGACTGAGTGAAAGGAGCTGGCATCTCACTCTCTTTGAATCTTCTTTATCATGCTAAGAGGAGCAGGAAAAAGCAAAAAATTTCAGAATTGCACCTTGCAATGCGGAGAAATTACTGTTTGTGCATTTACAATATTCATTGATTTTTGCCATTGAAAAACATCATGTTATTCATAAACCAGAAATGTTTGAAGCTACTGACTGAATGAAAGGAGCTGGCATCTCACTCTCTTTGAATCTTCTTTATCATGCTTGGATTAGCAGGAAAAAGCAAAAAATTTCAGAATTGCACCTTGCAATGTGGAGATATTACTGTTTGTGCATTTACAATATTCATTGATTTTTGCCATTGAAAAACATGTTTTTCATATACCAGAAATGTTTGAAGCTGCTGACTGAATGAAAAGAGCTGGCATCTCACTCTCTTTGAATCTTCTTTATCATGCTAGGATTAACAGGAAAAAGCAAAAAATTTCAGAATTGCACCTTGCAATGTGGAGATATTACTGTTTGTGCATTTACAATATTCATTGATTTTTGCCATTGAAAAACGTCCAGAAATGATTGAAGCTACTGACTGAATGAAAGCAGCTGGCATCTCACTCTGAATTTTCTTTATCATGCTAAGAGGAGCAGGAAAAAGCAAAAAATTTCAGAATTGCACCTTGCAATGCGGAGAAATTACTGTTTGTGCATTTACAATATTCATTGATTTTTGCCATTGAAAAACGTCCAGAAATGATTGAAGCTACTGACTGAATGAAAGGAGCTGGCATCTCACTCTCTTTGAATCTTCTTTATCATGCTAAGAGGAGCAGGAAAAAGCAAAAAATTTCAGAATTGCACCTTGCAATGCGGAGAAATTACTGTTTGTGCATTTACAATATTCATTGATTTTTGCCATTGAAAAACATCATGTTATTCATATACCAGAAATGATTGAAGCTACTGACTGAATGAAAGGAGCTGGCATCTCACTCTCTTTGAATCTTCTTTATCATGCTAAGAGGAGCAGGAAAAAGTAAAAAATTTCAGAATTGCACCTTGCAATGCGGAGAAATTACTGTTTGTGCATTTACAATATTCAATGATTTTTGCCTTTGAAAAACGTCCAGAAATGATTGAAGCTACTGACTGAACGAAAGGAGCTGGCATCTCACTCTCTTTGAATCTTCTTTATCATGCTAAGAGGAGCAGGAAAAAGCAAAAAATTTCAGAATTGCACCTTGCAATGCGGAGAAATTACTGTTTGTGCATTTACAATATTCATTGATTTTTGCCATTGAAAAACATCATGTTATTCATATACCAGAAATGATTGATGCTACTGACTGAATGAAAGGAGCTGGCATCTCACTCTCTTTGAATCTTCTTTATCATGCTAAGAGGAGCAGGAAAAAGCAAAAAATTTCAGAATTGCACCTTGCAATGCGGAGAAATTACTGTTTGTGCATTTACAATATTCATTGATTTTTGCCATTGAAAAACATCATGTTATTCATATACCAGGAATGTTTGAAGCTACTGACTGAATGAAAGGAGCTGGCATCTCACTCTCTTTGAATCTTCTTTATCATGCTAAGAGGAGCAGGAAAAAGCAAAAAATTTCAGAATTGCACCTTGCAATGCGGAGAAATTACTGTTTGTGCATTTACAATATTCATTGATTTTTGCCATTGAAAAACGTCCAGAAATGATTGAAGCTACTGACTGAATGAAAGGAGCTGGCATCTCACTCTCTTTTAATCTTGTTTATCATGCTAAGAGGAGCAGGAAAAAGCAAAAAATTTCAGAATTGCACCTTGCAATGCGGAGAAATTACTGTTTGTGCATTTACAATATTCATTGATTTTTGCCATTGAAAAACGTCCAGAAATGATTGAAGCTACTGACTGAATGAAAGGAGCTGGCATCTCACTCTCTTTGAATCTTCTTTATCATGCTAAGAGGAGCAGGAAAAAGCAAAAAATTTCAGAATTGCACCTTGCAATGCGGAGAAATTACTGTTTGTGCATTTACAATATTCATTGATTTTTGCCATTGAAAAACATCATGTTATTCATATACCAGAAATGATTGAAGCTACTGACTGAATGAAAGGAGCTGGCATCTCACTCTCTTTGAATCTTCTTTATCATGCTAAGAGGAGCAGGAAAAAGTAAAAAATTTCAGAATTGCACCTTGCAATGCGGAGAAATTACTGTTTGTGCATTTACAATATTCAATGATTTTTGCCATTGAAAAACGTCCAGAAATGATTGAAGCTACTGACTGAATGAAAGGAGCTGGCATCTCACTCTCTTTGAATCTTCTTTATCATGCTAAGAGGAGCAGGAAAAAGCAAAAAATTTCAGAATTGCACCTTGCAATGCGGAGAAATTACTGTTTGTGCATTTACAATATTCATTGATTTTTGCCATTGAAAAACATCATGTTATTCATATACCAGAAATGATTGAAGCTACTGACTGAATGAAAGGAGCTGGCATCTCACTCTCTTTGAATCTTCTTTATCATGCTAAGAGGAGCAGGAAAAAGTAAAAAATTTCAGAATTGCACCTTGCAATGCGGAGAAATTACTGTTTGTGCATTTACAATATTCAATGATTTTTGCCTTTGAAAAACGTCCAGAAATGATTGAAGCTACTGACTGAACGAAAGGAGCTGGCATCTCACTCTCTTTGAATCTTCTTTATCATGCTAAGAGGAGCAGGAAAAAGCAAAAAATTTCAGAATTGCACCTTGCAATGCGGAGAAATTACTGTTTGTGCATTTACAATATTCATTGATTTTTGCCATTGAAAAACATCATGTTATTCATATACCAGAAATGATTGATGCTACTGACTGAATGAAAGGAGCTGGCATCTCACTCTCTTTGAATCTTCTTTATCATGCTAAGAGGAGCAGGAAAAAGCAAAAAATTTCAGAATTGCACCTTGCAATGCGGAGAAATTACTGTTTGTGCATTTACAATATTCATTGATTTTTGCCATTGAAAAACATCATGTTATTCATATACCAGAAATGTTTGAAGCTACTGACTGAATGAAAGGAGCTGGCATCTCACTCTCTTTGAATCTTCTTTATCATGCTAAGAGGAGCAGGAAAAAGCAAAAAATTTCAGAATTGCACCTTGCAATGCGGAGAAATTACTGTTTGTGCATTTACAATATTCATTGATTTTTGCAATTGAAAAACGTCCAGAAATGATTGAAGCTACTGACTGAATGAAAGGAGCTGGCATCTCACTCTCTTTGAATCTTCTTTATCATGCTAAGAGGAGCAGGAAAAAGCAAAAAATTTCAGAATTGCACCTTGCAATGCGGAGAAATTACTGTTTGTGCATTTACAATATTCATTGATTTTTGCCATTGAAAAACATTATGTTATTCATATACCAGGAATGTTTGAAGCTACTGACTGAATGAAAGGAGCTGGCATCTCACTCTCTTTGAATCTTCTTTATCATGCTAAGAGGAGCAGGAAAAAGTAAAAAATTTCAGAATTGCACCTTGCAATGCGGAGAAATTACTGTTTGTGCATTTACAATATTCATTGATTTTTGCCATTGAAAAACGTCCAGAAATGATTGAAGCTACTGACTGAATGAAAGGAGCTGGCATCTCACTCTCTTTGAATCTTGTTTATCATGCTAAGAGAAGCAGGAAAAAGCAAAAAATTTCAGAATTGCACCTTGCAATGCGAAGAAATTACTGTTTGTGCATTTACAATATTCATTGATGTTTGCCATTGAAAAACGTCCAGAAATGATTGAAGCTACTGACTGAATGAAAGGAGCTGGCATCTCACTTTCTTTGAATCTTCTTTATTATGCTAAGAGGAGCAGGAAAAAGCAAAAAATTTCAGAATTGCACCTTGCAATGCGGAGAAATTACTGTTTGTGCATTTACAATATTCATTGATTTTTGCCATTGAAAAACATCATGTTATTCATATACCAGAAATGATTGAAGCTACTGACTGAATGAAAGGAGCTGGCATCTCACTCTCTTTGAATCTTCTTTATCATGCTAAGAGGAGCAGGAAAAAGTAAAAAATTTCAGTATTGCACCTTGCAATGCGGAGAAATTACTGTTTGTGCATTTACAATATTCAATGATTTTTGCCATTGAAAAACGTCCAGAAATGATTGAAGCTACTGACTGAATGAAAGGAGCTGGCATCTCACTCTCTTTGAATCTTCTTTATCATGCTAAGAGGAGCAGGAAAAAGCAAAAAACTTCAGAATTGCACCTTGCAATGCGGAGAAATTACTGTTTGTGCATTTACAATATTCATTGATTTTTGCCATTGAAAAACATCATGTTATTCATATTCCAGAAATGATTGAAGCTACTGACTGAATGAAAGGAGCTGGCATCTCACTCTCTTTGAATCTTCTTTATCATGCTAAGAGGAGCAGGAAAAAGTAAAAAATTTCAGAATTGCACCTTGCAATGCGGAGAAATTACTCTTTGTGCATTTACAATATTCAATGATTTTTGCCTTTGAAAAACGTCCAGAAATGATTGAAGCTACTGACTGAACGAAAGGAGCTGGCATCTCACTCTCTTTGAATCTTCTTTATCATGCTAAGAGGAGCAGGAAAAAGCAAAAAATTTCAGAATTGCACCTTGCAATGCGGAGAAATTACTGTTTGTGCATTTACAATATTCATTGATTTTTGCCATTGAAAAACATCATGTTATTCATATACCAGAAATGTTTGAAGCTACTGACTGAATGAAAGGAGCTGGCATCTCACTCTCTTTGAATCTTCTTTATCATGCTAAGAGGAGCAGGAAAAAGCAAAAAATTTCAGAATTGCACCTTGCAATGCGGAGAAATTACTGTTTGTGCATTTACAATATTCATTGATTTTTGCCATTGAAAAACGTCCAGAAATGATTGAAGCTACTGACTGAATGAAAGGAGCTGGCATCTCACTCTGAATTTTCTTTATCATGCTAAGAGGAGCAGGAAAAAGCAAAAAATTTCAGAATTGCACCTTGCAATGCGGAGAAATTACTGTTTGTGCATTTACAATATTCATTGATTTTTGCCATTGAAAAACGTCCAGAAATGATTGAAGCTACTGACTGAATGAAAGGAGCTGGCATCTCACTCTCTTTGAATCTTCTTTATCATGCTAAGAGGAGCAGGAAAAAGCAAAAAATTTCAGAATTGCACCTTGCAATGCGGAGAAATTACTGTTTGTGCATTTACAATATTCATTGATTTTTGACATTGAAAAACATCATGTTATTCATATACCAGAAATGATTGAAGCTACTGACTGAATGAAAGGAGCTGGCATCTCACTCTCTTTGAATCTTCTTTATCATGCTAAGAGAAGCAGGAAAAAGTAAAAAATTTCAGAATTGCACCTTGCAATGCGGAGAAATTACTGTTTGTGCATTTACAATATTCAATGATTTTTGCCATTGAAAAACGTCCAGAAATGATTGAAGCTACTGACTGAATGAAAGGAGCTGGCATCTCACTCTCTTTGAATCTTCTTTATCATGCTAAGAGGAGCAGGAAAAAGCAAACTTCAGAATTGCACCTTGCAATGCGGAGAAATTACTGTTTGTGCATTTACAATATTCATTGATTTTTGCCATTGAAAAACATCATGTTATTCATATACCAGAAATGATTGAAGCTACTGACTGAATAAAAGGAGCTGGCATCTCACTCTCTTTGAATCTTCTTTATCATGCTAAGAGGAGCAGGAAAAAGTAAAAAATTTCAGAATTGCACCTTGCAATGCGGAGAAATTACTGTTTGTGCATTTACAATATTCAATGATTTTTGCCTTTGAAAAACGTCCAGAAATGATTGAAGCTACTGACTGAACGAAAGGAGCTGGCATCTCACTCTCTTTGAATCTTCTTTATCATGCTAAGAGGAGCAGGAAAAAGCAAAAAATTTCAGAATTGCACCTTGCAATGCGGAGAAATTACTGTTTGTGCATTTACAATATTCATTGATTTTTGCCATTGAAAAACGTCCAGAAATGATTGAAGCTACTGACTGAATGAAAGCAGCTGGCATCTCACTCTGAATTTTCTTTATCATGCTAAGAGGAGCAGGAAAAAGCAAAAAATTTCAGAATTGCACCTTGCAATGCGGAGAAATTACTCTTTGTGCATTTACAATATTCATTGATTTTTGCCATTGAAAAACGTCCAGAAATGATTGAAGCTACTGACTGAATGAAAGGAGCTGGCATCTCACTCTCTTTGAATCGTCTTTATCATGCTAAGAGGAGCAGGAAAAAGCAAAAAATTTCAGAATTGCACCTTGCAATGCGGAGAAATTACTGTTTGTGCATTTACAATATTCATTGATTTTTGCCATTGAAAAACATTATGTTATTCATATACCAGAAATGTTTGAAGCTACTGACTGAGTGAAAGGAGCTGGCATCTCACTCTCTTTGAATCTTCTTTATCATGCTAAGAGGAGCAGGAAAAAGCAAAAAATTTCAGAATTGCACCTTGCAATGCGGAGAAATTACTGTTTGTGCATTTACAATATTCATTGATTTTTGCCATTGAAAAACATCATGTTATTCATAAACCAGAAATGTTTGAAGCTACTGACTGAATGAAAGGAGCTGGCATCTCACTCTCTTTGAATCTTCTTTATCATGCTTGGATTAGCAGGAAAAAGCAAAAAATTTCAGAATTGCACCTTGCAATGTGGAGATATTACTGTTTGTGCATTTACAATATTCATTGATTTTTGCCATTGAAAAACATGTTTTTCATATACCAGAAATGTTTGAAGCTACTGACTGAATGAAAGGAGCTGGCATCTCACTCTCTTTGAATCTTCTTTATCATGCTAGGATTAACAGGAAAAAGCAAAAAATTTCAGAATTGCACCTTGCAATGTGGAGATATTACTGTTTGTGCATTTACAATATTCATTGATTTTTGCCATTGAAAAACGTCCAGAAATGATTGAAGCTACTGACTGAATGAAAGCAGCTGGCATCTCACTCTGAATTTTCTTTATCATGCTAAGAGGAGCAGGAAAAAGCAAAAAATTTCAGAATTGCACCTTGCAATGCGGAGAAATTACTGTTTGTGCATTTACAATATTCATTGATTTTTGCCATTGAAAAACGTCCAGAAATGATTGAAGCTACTGACTGAATGAAAGGAGCTGGCATCTCACTCTCTTTGAATCGTCTTTATCATGCTAAGAGGAGCAGGAAAAAGCAAAAAATTTCAGAATTGCACCTTGCAATGCGGAGAAATTACTGTTTGTGCATTTACAATATTCATTGATTTTTGCCATTGAAAAACATCATGTTATTCATATACCAGAAATGTTTGAAGCTACTGACTGAATGAAAGGAGCTGGCATCTCACTCTCTTTGAATCTTCTTTATCATGCTAAGAGGAGCAGGAAAAAGCAAAAAATTTCAGAATTGCACCTTGCAATGCGGAGAAATTACTGTTTGTGCATTTACAATATTCATTGATTTTTGCCATTGAAAAACGTCCAGAAATGTTTGAAGCTACTGACTGAATGAAAGGAGCTGGCATCTCACTCTCTTTGAATCTTCTTTATCATGCTAGGATTAGCAGGAAAAAGCAAAAAATTTCAGAATTGCACCTTGCAATGTGGAGATATTACTGTTTGTGCATTTACAATATTCATTGATTTTTGCCATTGAAAAACATGTTTTTCATATACCAGAAATGTTTGAAGCTACTGACTGAATGAAAGGAGCTGGCATCTCACTGTCTTTGAATCTTCTTTATCATGCTAGGATTAACAGGAAAAAGCAAAAAATTTCAGAATTGCACCTTGCAATGTGGAGATATTACTGTTTGTGCATTTACAATATTCATTGATTTTGCCATTGAAAAACGTCCAGAAATGTTTGAAGCTACTGACTGAATGAAAGGAGCTGGCATCTCACTCTCTTTAAATCTTCTTTATCATGCTAGGATTAGCAGGAAAAAGCAAAAAAATTTCAGAATTGCACCTTGCAATGTGGAGATATTACTGTTTGTGCATTTACAATATTCATTGATTTTTGCCATTGAAAAACATGTTTTTCATATACCAGAAATGTTTGAAGCTACTGACTGAATGAAAGGAGCTGGCATCTCACTCTCTTTGAATCTTCTTTATCATGCTAGGATAAGCAGGAAAAAGCAAAAAATTTCAGAATTGCACCTTGCAATGTGGAGATATTACTGTTTGTGCATTTACAATATTCATTGATTTTTGCCATTGAAAAACATGTTTTTCATATACCAGAAATGTTTGAAGCTACTGACTTCAATGAAAGGAGCTGGCATCTCACTCTCTTTGAATCTTCTTTATCATGCTAGGATTAACAGGAAAAAGCAAAAAATTTCAGAATTGCACCTTGCAATGTGGAGATATTACTGTTTGTGCATTTACAATATTCATTGATTTTTGCCATTGAAAAACGTCCAGAAATGATTGAAGCTACTGACTGAATGAAAGGAGCTGGCATCTCACTCTCTTTTAATCTTGTTTATCATGCTAAGAGGAGCAGGAAAAAGCAAAAAATTTCAGAATTGCACCTTGCAATGCGGAGAAATTACTGTTTGTGCATTTACAATATTCATTGATTTTTGCCATTGAAAAACGTCCAGAAATGATTGAAGCTACTGACTGAATGAAAGGAGCTGGCATCTCACTCTCTTTGAATCTTCTTTATCATGCTAAGAGGAGCAGGAAAAAGCAAAAAATTTCAGAATTGCACCTTGCAATGCGGAGAAATTACTGTTTGTGCATTTACAATATTCATTGATTTTTTCCATTGAAAAACATCATGTTATTCATATACCAGAAATGATTGAAGCTACTGACTGAATGAAAGGAGCTGGCATCTCACTCTCTTTGAATCTTCTTTATCATGCTAAGAGGAGCAGGAAAAAGTAAAAAATTTCAGAATTGCACCTTGCAATGCGGAGAAATTACTGTTTGTGCATTTACAATATTCAATGATTTTTGCCATTGAAAAACGTCCAGAAATGATTGAAGCTACTGACTGAATGAAAGGAGCTGGCATCTCACTCTCTTTGAATCTTCTTTATCATGCTAAGAGGAGCAGGAAAAAGCAAAAAATTTCAGAATTGCACCTTGCAATGCGGAGAAATTACTGTTTGTGCATTTACAATATTCATTGATTTTTGCCATTGAAAAACATCATGTTATTCATATACCAGAAATGATTGAAGCTACTGACTGAATGAAAGGAGCTGGCATCTCACTCTCTTTGAATCTTCTTTATCATGCTAAGAGGAGCAGGAAAAAGTAAAAAATTTCAGAATTGCACCTTGCAATGCGGAGAAATTGCTGTTTGTGCATTTACAATATTCAATGATTTTTGCCTTTGAAAAACGTCCAGAAATGATTGAAGCTACTGACTGAACGAAAGGAGCTGGCATCTCACTCTCTTTGAATCTTCTTTATCATGCTAAGAGGAGCAGGAAAAAGCAAAAAATTTCAGAATTGCACCTTGCAATGCGGAGAAATTACTGTTTGTGCATTTACAATATTCATTGATTTTTGCCATTGAAAAACATCATGTTATTCATATACCAGAAATGATTGATGCTACTGACTGAATGAAAGGAGCTGGCATCTCACTCTCTTTGAATCTTCTTTATCATGCTAAGAGGAGCAGGAAAAAGCAAAAAATTTCAGAATTGCACCTTGCAATGCGGAGAAATTACTGTTTGTGCATTTACAATATTCATTGATTTTTGCCATTGAAAAACATTATGTTATTCATATACCAGGAATGTTTGAAGCTACTGACTGAATGAAAGGAGCTGGCATCTCACTCTCTTTGAATCTTCTTTATCATGCTAAGAGGAGCAGGAAAAAGTAAAAAATTTCAGAATTGCACCTTGCAATGCGGAGAAATTACTGTTTGTGCATTTACAATATTCATTGATTTTTGCCATTGAAAAACGTCCAGAAATGATTGAAGCTACTGACTGAATGAAAGGAGCTGGCATCTCACTCTCTTTGAATCTTGTTTATCATGCTAAGAGAAGCAGGAAAAAGCAAAAAATTTCAGAATTGCACCTTGCAATGCGAAGAAATTACTGTTTGTGCATTTACAATATTCATTGATGTTTGCCATTGAAAAACGTCCAGAAATGATTGAAGCTACTGACTGAATGAAAGGAGCTGGCATCTCACTTTCTTTGAATCTTCTTTATTATGCTAAGAGGAGCAGGAAAAAGCAAAAAATTTCAGAATTGCACCTTGCAATGCGGAGAAATTACTGTTTGTGCATTTACAATATTCATTGATTTTTGCCATTGAAAAACATCATGTTATTCATATACCAGAAATGATTGAAGCTACTGACTGAATGAAAGGAGCTGGCATCTCACTCTCTTTGAATCTTCTTTATCATGCTAAGAGGAGCAGGAAAAAGTAAAAAATTTCAGTATTGCACCTTGCAATGCGGAGAAATTACTGTTTGTGCATTTACAATATTCAATGATTTTTGCCATTGAAAAACGTCCAGAAATGATTGAAGCTACTGACTGAATGAAAGGAGCTGGCATCTCACTCTCTTTGAATCTTCTTTATCATGCTAAGAGGAGCAGGAAAAAGCAAAAAACTTCAGAATTGCACCTTGCAATGCGGAGAAATTACTGTTTGTGCATTTACAATATTCATTGATTTTTTCCATTGAAAAACATCATGTTATTCATATACCAGAAATGATTGAAGCTACTGACTGAATGAAAGGAGCTGGCATCTCACTCTCTTTGAATCTTCTTTATCATGCTAAGAGGAGCAGGAAAAAGTAAAAAATTTCAGAATTGCACCTTGCAATGCGGAGAAATTACTCTTTGTGCATTTACAATATTCAATGATTTTTGCCTTTGAAAAACGTCCAGAAATGATTGAAGCTACTGACTGAACGAAAGGAGCTGGCATCTCACTCTCTTTGAATCTTCTTTATCATGCTAAGAGGAGCAGGAAAAAGCAAAAAATTTCAGAATTGCACCTTGCAATGCGGAGAAATTACTGTTTGTGCATTTACAATATTCATTGATTTTTGCCATTGAAAAACATCATGTTATTCATATACCAGAAATGTTTGAAGCTACTGACTGAATGAAAGGAGCTGGCATCTCACTCTCTTTGAATCTTCTTTATCATGCTAAGAGGAGCAGGAAAAAGCAAAAAATTTCAGAATTGCACCTTGCAATGCGGAGAAATTACTGTTTGTGCATTTACAATATTCATTGATTTTTGCCATTGAAAAACGTCCAGAAATGATTGAAGCTACTGACTGAATGAAAGGAGCTGGCATCTCACTCTGAATTTTCTTTATCATGCTAAGAGGAGCAGGAAAAAGCAAAAAATTTCAGAATTGCACCTTGCAATGCGGAGAAATTACTGTTTGTGCATTTACAATATTCATTGATTTTTGCCATTGAAAAACGTCCAGAAATGATTGAAGCTACTGACTGAATGAAAGGAGCTGGCATCTCACTCTCTTTGAATCTTCTTTATCATGCTAAGAGGAGCAGGAAAAAGCAAAAAATTTCAGAATTGCACCTTGCAATGCGGAGAAATTACTGTTTGTGCATTTACAATATTCATTGATTTTTGACATTGAAAAACATCATGTTATTCATATACCAGAAATGATTGAAGCTACTGACTGAATGAAAGGAGCTGGCATCTCACTCTCTTTGAATCTTCTTTATCATGCTAAGAGAAGCAGGAAAAAGTAAAAAATTTCAGAATTGCACCTTGCAATGCGGAGAAATTACTGTTTGTGCATTTACAATATTCAATGATTTTTGCCATTGAAAAACGTCCAGAAATGATTGAAGCTACTGACTGAATGAAAGGAGCTGGCATCTCACTCTCTTTGAATCTTCTTTATCATGCTAAGAGGAGCAGGAAAAAGCAAAAAACTTCAGAATTGCACCTTGCAATGCGGAGAAATTACTGTTTGTGCATTTACAATATTCATTGATTTTTGCCATTGAAAAACATCATGTTATTCATATACCAGAAATGATTGAAGCTACTGACTGAATAAAAGGAGCTGGCATCTCACTCTCTTTGAATCTTCTTTATCATGCTAAGAGGAGCAGGAAAAAGTAAAAAATTTCAGAATTGCACCTTGCAATGCGGAGAAATTACTGTTTGTGCATTTACAATATTCAATGATTTTTGCCTTTGAAAAACGTCCAGAAATGATTGAAGCTACTGACTGAACGAAAGGAGCTGGCATCTCACTCTCTTTGAATCTTCTTTATCATGCTAAGAGGAGCAGGAAAAAGCAAAAAATTTCAGAATTGCACCTTGCAATGCGGAGAAATTACTGTTTGTGCATTTACAATATTCATTGATTTTTGCCATTGAAAAACGTCCAGAAATGATTGAAGCTACTGACTGAATGAAAGCAGCTGGCATCTCACTCTGAATTTTCTTTATCATGCTAAGAGGAGCAGGAAAAAGCAAAAAATTTCAGAATTGCACCTTGCAATGCGGAGAAATTACTCTTTGTGCATTTACAATATTCATTGATTTTTGCCATTGAAAAACGTCCAGAAATGATTGAAGCTACTGACTGAATGAAAGGAGCTGGCATCTCACTCTCTTTGAATCGTCTTTATCATGCTAAGAGGAGCAGGAAAAAGCAAAAAATTTCAGAATTGCACCTTGCAATGCGGAGAAATTACTGTTTGTGCATTTACAATATTCATTGATTTTTGCCATTGAAAAACATTATGTTATTCATATACCAGAAATGTTTGAAGCTACTGATTGAGTGAAAGGAGCTGGCATCTCACTCTCTTTGAATCTTCTTTATCATGCTAAGAGGAGCAGGAAAAAGCAAAAAATTTCAGAATTGCACCTTGCAATGCGGAGAAATTACTGTTTGTGCATTTACAATATTCATTGATTTTTGCCATTGAAAAACATCATGTTATTCATATACCAGAAATGTTTGAAGCTACTGACTGAATGAAAGGAGCTGGCATCTCACTCTCTTTGAATCTTCTTTATCATGCTTGGATTAGCAGGAAAAAGCAAAAAATTTCAGAATTGCACCTTGCAATGTGGAGATATTACTGTTTGTGCATTTACAATATTCATTGATTTTTGCCATTGAAAAACATGTTTTTCATATACCAGAAATGTTTGAAGCTACTGACTGAATGAAAGGAGCTGGCATCTCACTCTCTTTGAATCTTCTTTATCATGCTAGGATTAACAGGAAAAAGCAAAAAATTTCAGAATTGCACCTTGCAATGTGGAGATATTACTGTTTGTGCATTTACAATATTCATTGATTTTTGCCATTGAAAAACGTCCAGAAATGATTGAAGCTACTGACTGAATGAAAGCAGCTGGCATCTCACTCTGAATTTTCTTTATCATGCTAAGAGGAGCAGGAAAAAGCAAAAAATTTCAGAATTGCACCTTGCAATGCGGAGAAATTACTGTTTGTGCATTTACAATATTCATTGATTTTTGCCATTGAAAAACGTCCAGAAATGATTGAAGCTACTGACTGAATGAAAGGAGCTGGCATCTCACTCTCTTTGAATCGTCTTTATCATGCTAAGAGGAGCAGGAAAAAGCAAAAAATTTCAGAATTGCACCTTGCAATGCGGAGAAATTACTGTTTGTGCATTTACAATATTCATTGATTTTTGCCATTGAAAAACATCATGTTATTCATATACCAGAAATGTTTGAAGCTACTGACTGAATGAAAGGAGCTGGCATCTCACTCTCTTTGAATCTTCTTTATCATGCTTGGATTAGCAGGAAAAAGCAAAAAATTTCAGAATTGCACCTTGCAATGTGGAGATATTACTGTTTGTGCATTTACAATATTCATTGATTTTTGCCATTGAAAAACATGTTTTTCATATACCAGAAATGTTTGAAGCTACTGACTGAATGAAAGGAGCTGGCATCTCACTCTCTTTGAATCTTCTTTATCATGCTAGGATTAGCAGGAAAAAGCAAAAAATTTCAGAATTGCACCTTGCAATGTGGAGATATTACTGTTTGTGCATTAACAATATTCATTGATTTTTGCCATTGAAAAACATGTTTTTCATATACCAGAAATGTTTGAAGCTACTGACTGAATGAAAGGAGCTGGCATCTCACTCTCTTTGAATCTTCTTTATCATGCTAGGATTAACAGGAAAAAGCAAAAAATTTCAGAATTGCACCTTGCAATGTGGAGATATTACTGTTTGTGCATTTACAATATTCATTGATTTTTGCCATTGAAAAACGTCCAGAAATGTTTGAAGCTACTGACTGAATGAAAGGAGCTGGCATCTCACTCTCTTTGAATCTTCTTTATCATGCTAGGATTAGCAGGAAAAAGCAAAAAATTTCAGAATTGCACCTTGCAATGTGGAGATATTGCTGTTTGTGCATTTACAATATTCATTGATTTTTGCCATTGAAAAACATGTTTTTCATATACAAGAAATGTTTGAAGCTACTGACTGAATGAAAGGAGCTGGCATCTCACTCTCTTTGAATCTTCTTTATCATGCTAGGATTAGCAGGAAAAAGCAAAAAATTTCAGAATTGCACCTTGCAATGTGGAGATATTACTGTTTGTGCATTTACAATATTCATTGATTTTTGCCATTGAAAAACGTCCAGAAATGTTTGAAGCTACTGACTGAATGAAAGGAGCTGGCATCTCACTCTCTTTGAATCTTCTTTATCATGCTAGGATTAGCAGGAAAAAGCAAAAAATTTCAGAATTGCACCTTGCAATGTGGAGATATTACTGTTTGTGCATTTACAATATTCATTGATTTTTGCCATTGAAAAACATGTTTTTCATATACCAGAAATGTTTGAAGCTACTGACGGAATGAAAGGAGCTGGCATCTCACTCTCTTTGAATCTTCTTTATCATGCTAGGATTAGCAGGAAAAAGCAAAAAATTTCAGAATTGCACCTTGCAATGTGGAGATATTACTGTTTGTGCATTTACAATATTCATTGATTTTTGCCATTGAAAAACATGTTTTTCATATACCAGAAATGTTTGAAGCTACTGACTGAATGAAAGGAGCTGGCATCTCACTGTCTTTGAATCTTCTTTATCATGCTAGGATTAACAGGAAAAAGCAAAAAATTTCAGAATTGCACCTTGCAATGTGGAGATATTACTGTTTGTGCATTTACAATATTCATTGATTTTGCCATTGAAAAACGTCCAGAAATGTTTGAAGCTACTGACTGAATGAAAGGAGCTGGCATCTCACTCTCTTTAAATCTTCTTTATCATGCTAGGATTAGCAGGAAAAAGCAAAAAAATTTCAGAATTGCACCTTGCAATGTGGAGATATTACTGTTTGTGCATTTACAATATTCATTGATTTTTGCCATTGAAAAACATGTTTTTCATATACCAGAAATGTTTGAAGCTACTGACTGAATGAAAGGAGCTGGCATCTCACTCTCTTTGAATCTTCTTTATCATGCTAGGATAAGCAGGAAAAAGCAAAAAATTTCAGAATTGCACCTTGCAATGTGGAGATATTACTGTTTGTGCATTTACAATATTCATTGATTTTTGCCATTGAAAAACATGTTTTTCATATACCAGAAATGTTTGAAGCTACTGACTTGAATGAAAGGAGCTGGCATCTCACTCTCTTTGAATCTTCTTTATCATGCTAGGATTAACAGGAAAAAGCAAAAAATTTCAGAATTGCACCTTGCAATGTGGAGATATTACTGTTTGTGCATTTACAATATTCATTGATTTTTGCCATTGAAAAACGTCCAGAAATGTTTGAAGCTACTGACTGAATGAAAGGAGCTGGTATCTCACTCTCTTTGAATCTTCTTTATCATGCTAGGATTAGCAGGAAAAAGCAAAAAATTTCAGAATTGCACCTTGCAATGCGGAGAAATTACTGTTTGTGCATTTACAATATTCATTGATTTTTGCCATTGAAAAACATCATGTTATTCATATACCAGAAATGATTGATGCTACTGACTGAATGAAAGGAGCTGGCATCTCACTCTCTTTGAATCTTCTTTATCATGCTAAGAGGAGCAGGAAAAAGCAAAAAATTTCAGAATTGCACCTTGCAATGCGGAGAAATTACTGTTTGTGCATTTACAATATTCATTGATTTTTGCCATTGAAAAACATTATGTTATTCATATACCAGGAATGTTTGAAGCTACTGACTGAATGAAAGGAGCTGGCATCTCACTCTCTTTGAATCTTCTTTATCATGCTAAGAGGAGCAGGAAAAAGTAAAAAATTTCAGAATTGCACCTTGCAATGCGGAGAAATTACTGTTTGTGCATTTACAATATTCATTGATTTTTGCCATTGAAAAACGTCCAGAAATGATTGAAGCTACTGACTGAATGAAAGGAGCTGGCATCTCACTCTCTTTGAATCTTGTTTATCATGCTAAGAGAAGCAGGAAAAAGCAAAAAATTTCAGAATTGCACCTTGCAATGCGAAGAAATTACTGTTTGTGCATTTACAATATTCATTGATGTTTGCCATTGAAAAACGTCCAGAAATGATTGAAGCTACTGACTGAATGAAAGGAGCTGGCATCTCACTTTCTTTGAATCTTCTTTATTATGCTAAGAGGAGCAGGAAAAAGCAAAAAATTTCAGAATTGCACCTTGCAATGCGGAGAAATTACTGTTTGTGCATTTACAATATTCATTGATTTTTGCCATTGAAAAACATCATGTTATTCATATACCAGAAATGATTGAAGCTACTGACTGAATGAAAGGAGCTGGCATCTCACTCTCTTTGAATCTTCTTTATCATGCTAAGAGGAGCAGGAAAAAGTAAAAAATTTCAGTATTGCACCTTGCAATGCGGAGAAATTACTGTTTGTGCATTTACAATATTCAATGATTTTTGCCATTGAAAAACGTCCAGAAATGATTGAAGCTACTGACTGAATGAAAGGAGCTGGCATCTCACTCTCTTTGAATCTTCTTTATCATGCTAAGAGGAGCAGGAAAAAGCAAAAAACTTCAGAATTGCACCTTGCAATGCGGAGAAATTACTGTTTGTGCATTTACAATATTCATTGATTTTTTCCATTGAAAAACATCATGTTATTCATATACCAGAAATGATTGAAGCTACTGACTGAATGAAAGGAGCTGGCATCTCACTCTCTTTGAATCTTCTTTATCATGCTAAGAGGAGCAGGAAAAAGTAAAAAATTTCAGAATTGCACCTTGCAATGCGGAGAAATTACTCTTTGTGCATTTACAATATTCAATGATTTTTGCCTTTGAAAAACGTCCAGAAATGATTGAAGCTACTGACTGAACGAAAGGAGCTGGCATCTCACTCTCTTTGAATCTTCTTTATCATGCTAAGAGGAGCAGGAAAAAGCAAAAAATTTCAGAATTGCACCTTGCAATGCGGAGAAATTACTGTTTGTGCATTTACAATATTCATTGATTTTTGCCATTGAAAAACATCATGTTATTCATATACCAGAAATGTTTGAAGCTACTGACTGAATGAAAGGAGCTGGCATCTCACTCTCTTTGAATCTTCTTTATCATGCTAAGAGGAGCAGGAAAAAGCAAAAAATTTCAGAATTGCACCTTGCAATGCGGAGAAATTACTGTTTGTGCATTTACAATATTCATTGATTTTTGCCATTGAAAAACGTCCAGAAATGATTGAAGCTACTGACTGAATGAAAGGAGCTGGCATCTCACTCTGAATTTTCTTTATCATGCTAAGAGGAGCAGGAAAAAGCAAAAAATTTCAGAATTGCACCTTGCAATGCGGAGAAATTACTGTTTGTGCATTTACAATATTCATTGATTTTTGCCATTGAAAAACGTCCAGAAATGATTGAAGCTACTGACTGAATGAAAGGAGCTGGCATCTCACTCTCTTTGAATCTTCTTTATCATGCTAAGAGGAGCAGGAAAAAGCAAAAAATTTCAGAATTGCACCTTGCAATGCGGAGAAATTACTGTTTGTGCATTTACAATATTCATTGATTTTTGACATTGAAAAACATCATGTTATTCATATACCAGAAATGATTGAAGCTACTGACTGAATGAAAGGAGCTGGCATCTCACTCTCTTTGAATCTTCTTTATCATGCTAAGAGAAGCAGGAAAAAGTAAAAAATTTCAGAATTGCACCTTGCAATGCGGAGAAATTACTGTTTGTGCATTTACAATATTCAATGATTTTTGCCATTGAAAAACGTCCAGAAATGATTGAAGCTACTGACTGAATGAAAGGAGCTGGCATCTCACTCTCTTTGAATCTTCTTTATCATGCTAAGAGGAGCAGGAAAAAGCAAAAAACTTCAGAATTGCACCTTGCAATGCGGAGAAATTACTGTTTGTGCATTTACAATATTCATTGATTTTTGCCATTGAAAAACATCATGTTATTCATATACCAGAAATGATTGAAGCTACTGACTGAATAAAAGGAGCTGGCATCTCACTCTCTTTGAATCTTCTTTATCATGCTAAGAGGAGCAGGAAAAAGTAAAAAATTTCAGAATTGCACCTTGCAATGCGGAGAAATTACTGTTTGTGCATTTACAATATTCAATGATTTTTGCCTTTGAAAAACGTCCAGAAATGATTGAAGCTACTGACTGAACGAAAGGAGCTGGCATCTCACTCTCTTTGAATCTTCTTTATCATGCTAAGAGGAGCAGGAAAAAGCAAAAAATTTCAGAATTGCACCTTGCAATGCGGAGAAATTACTGTTTGTGCATTTACAATATTCATTGATTTTTGCCATTGAAAAACGTCCAGAAATGATTGAAGCTACTGACTGAATGAAAGCAGCTGGCATCTCACTCTGAATTTTCTTTATCATGCTAAGAGGAGCAGGAAAAAGCAAAAAATTTCAGAATTGCACCTTGCAATGCGGAGAAATTACTCTTTGTGCATTTACAATATTCATTGATTTTTGCCATTGAAAAACGTCCAGAAATGATTGAAGCTACTGACTGAATGAAAGGAGCTGGCATCTCACTCTCTTTGAATCGTCTTTATCATGCTAAGAGGAGCAGGAAAAAGCAAAAAATTTCAGAATTGCACCTTGCAATGCGGAGAAATTACTGTTTGTGCATTTACAATATTCATTGATTTTTGCCATTGAAAAACATTATGTTATTCATATACCAGAAATGTTTGAAGCTACTGATTGAGTGAAAGGAGCTGGCATCTCACTCTCTTTGAATCTTCTTTATCATGCTAAGAGGAGCAGGAAAAAGCAAAAAATTTCAGAATTGCACCTTGCAATGCGGAGAAATTACTGTTTGTGCATTTACAATATTCATTGATTTTTGCCATTGAAAAACATCATGTTATTCATATACCAGAAATGTTTGAAGCTACTGACTGAATGAAAGGAGCTGGCATCTCACTCTCTTTGAATCTTCTTTATCATGCTTGGATTAGCAGGAAAAAGCAAAAAATTTCAGAATTGCACCTTGCAATGTGGAGATATTACTGTTTGTGCATTTACAATATTCATTGATTTTTGCCATTGAAAAACATGTTTTTCATATACCAGAAATGTTTGAAGCTACTGACTGAATGAAAGGAGCTGGCATCTCACTCTCTTTGAATCTTCTTTATCATGCTAGGATTAACAGGAAAAAGCAAAAAATTTCAGAATTGCACCTTGCAATGTGGAGATATTACTGTTTGTGCATTTACAATATTCATTGATTTTTGCCATTGAAAAACGTCCAGAAATGATTGAAGCTACTGACTGAATGAAAGCAGCTGGCATCTCACTCTGAATTTTCTTTATCATGCTAAGAGGAGCAGGAAAAAGCAAAAAATTTCAGAATTGCACCTTGCAATGCGGAGAAATTACTGTTTGTGCATTTACAATATTCATTGATTTTTGCCATTGAAAAACGTCCAGAAATGATTGAAGCTACTGACTGAATGAAAGGAGCTGGCATCTCACTCTCTTTGAATCGTCTTTATCATGCTAAGAGGAGCAGGAAAAAGCAAAAAATTTCAGAATTGCACCTTGCAATGCGGAGAAATTACTGTTTGTGCATTTACAATATTCATTGATTTTTGCCATTGAAAAACATCATGTTATTCATATACCAGAAATGTTTGAAGCTACTGACTGAATGAAAGGAGCTGGCATCTCACTCTCTTTGAATCTTCTTTATCATGCTTGGATTAGCAGGAAAAAGCAAAAAATTTCAGAATTGCACCTTGCAATGTGGAGATATTACTGTTTGTGCATTTACAATATTCATTGATTTTTGCCATTGAAAAACATGTTTTTCATATACCAGAAATGTTTGAAGCTACTGACTGAATGAAAGGAGCTGGCATCTCACTCTCTTTGAATCTTCTTTATCATGCTAGGATTAGCAGGAAAAAGCAAAAAATTTCAGAATTGCACCTTGCAATGTGGAGATATTACTGTTTGTGCATTTACAATATTCATTGATTTTTGCCATTGAAAAACATGTTTTTCATATACCAGAAATGTTTGAAGCTACTGACTGAATGAAAGGAGCTGGCATCTCACTCTCTTTGAATCTTCTTTATCATGCTAGGATTAACAGGAAAAAGCAAAAAATTTCAGAATTGCACCTTGCAATGTGGAGATATTACTGTTTGTGCATTTACAATATTCATTGATTTTTGCCATTGAAAAACGTCCAGAAATGTTTGAAGCTACTGACTGAATGAAAGGAGCTGGCATCTCACTCTCTTTGAATCTTCTTTATCATGCTAGGATTAGCAGGAAAAAGCAAAAAATTTCAGAATTGCACCTTGCAATGTGGAGATATTGCTGTTTGTGCATTTACAATATTCATTGATTTTTGCCATTGAAAAACATGTTTTTCATATACAAGAAATGTTTGAAGCTACTGACTGAATGAAAGGAGCTGGCATCTCACTCTCTTTGAATCTTCTTTATCATGCTAGGATTAGCAGGAAAAAGCAAAAAATTTCAGAATTGCACCTTGCAATGTGGAGATATTACTGTTTGTGCATTTACAATATTCATTGATTTTTGCCATTGAAAAACGTCCAGAAATGTTTGAAGCTACTGACTGAATGAAAGGAGCTGGCATCTCACTCTCTTTGAATCTTCTTTATCATGCTAGGATTAGCAGGAAAAAGCAAAAAATTTCAGAATTGCACCTTGCAATGTGGAGATATTACTGTTTGTGCATTTACAATATTCATTGATTTTTGCCATTGAAAAACATGTTTTTCATATACCAGAAATGTTTGAAGCTACTGACGGAATGAAAGGAGCTGGCATCTCACTCTCTTTGAATCTTCTTTATCATGCTAGGATTAGCAGGAAAAAGCAAAAAATTTCAGAATTGCACCTTGCAATGTGGAGATATTACTGTTTGTGCATTTACAATATTCATTGATTTTTGCCATTGAAAAACATGTTTTTCATATACCAGAAATGTTTGAAGCTACTGACTGAATGAAAGGAGCTGGCATCTCACTGTCTTTGAATCTTCTTTATCATGCTAGGATTAACAGGAAAAAGCAAAAAATTTCAGAATTGCACCTTGCAATGTGGAGATATTACTGTTTGTGCATTTACAATATTCATTGATTTTGCCATTGAAAAACGTCCAGAAATGTTTGAAGCTACTGACTGAATGAAAGGAGCTGGCATCTCACTCTCTTTAAATCTTCTTTATCATGCTAGGATTAGCAGGAAAAAGCAAAAAAATTTCAGAATTGCACCTTGCAATGTGGAGATATTACTGTTTGTGCATTTACAATATTCATTGATTTTTGCCATTGAAAAACATGTTTTTCATATACCAGAAATGTTTGAAGCTACTGACTGAATGAAAGGAGCTGGCATCTCACTCTCTTTGAATCTTCTTTATCATGCTAGGATAAGCAGGAAAAAGCAAAAAATTTCAGAATTGCACCTTGCAATGTGGAGATATTACTGTTTGTGCATTTACAATATTCATTGATTTTTGCCATTGAAAAACATGTTTTTCATATACCAGAAATGTTTGAAGCTACTGACTTGAATGAAAGGAGCTGGCATCTCACTCTCTTTGAATCTTCTTTATCATGCTAGGATTAACAGGAAAAAGCAAAAAATTTCAGAATTGCACCTTGCAATGTGGAGATATTACTGTTTGTGCATTTACAATATTCATTGATTTTTGCCATTGAAAAACGTCCAGAAATGTTTGAAGCTACTGACTGAATGAAAGGAGCTGGTATCTCACTCTCTTTGAATCTTCTTTATCATGCTAGGATTAGCAGGAAAAAGCAAAAAATTTCAGAATTGCACCTTGCAATGTGGAGATATTACTGTTTGTGCATTTACAATATTCATTGATTTTTGCCATTGAAAAACATGTTTTTCATATACAAGAAATGTTTGAAGCTACTGACTGAATGAAAGGAGCTGGCATCTCACTCTCTTTGAATCTTCTTTATCATGCTAGGATTAGCAGGAAAAAGCAAAAAATTTCAGAATTGCACCTTGCAATGTGGAGATATTACTGTTTGTGCATTTACAATATTCATTGATTTTTGCCATTGAAAAACGTCCAGAAATGTTTCAAGCTACTGACTGAATGAAATTAGCTGGCATCTCACTCTCTTTGAATCTTCTTTATCATGCTAGGATTAGCAGGAAAAAGCAAAAAATTTCAGAATTGCACCTTGCAATGTGGAGATATTACTGTTTGTGCATTTACAATATTCATTGATTTTGCCATTGAAAAACATCCAGAAATGTTTGAAGCTACTGACTGAATGAAAGGAGCTGGCATCTCACTCTCTTTGAATCTTCTTTATCATGCTAGGATTAGCAGGAAAAAGCAAAAAATTTCAGAATTGCACCTTGCAATGTGGAGATATTACTGTTTGTGCATTTACAATATTCATTGATTTTTGCCATTGAAAAACATGTTTTTCATATACCAGAAATGTTTGAAGCTACTGACGGAATGAAAGGAGCTGGCATCTCACTCTCTTTGAATCTTCTTTATCATGCTAGGATTAGCAGGAAAAAGCAAAAAATTTCAGAATTACACCTTGCAATGTGGAGATATTACTGTTTGTGCATTTACAATATTCATTGATTTTTGCCATTGAAAAACATGTTTTTCATATACCAGAAATGTTTGAAGCTACTGACTGAATGAAAGGAGCTGGCATCTCACTGTCTTTGAATCTTCTTTATCATGCTAGGATTAACAGGAAAAAGCAAAAAATTTCAGAATTGCACCTTGCAATGTGGAGATATTACTGTTTGTGCATTTACAATATTCATTGATTTTGCCATTGAAAAACGTCCAGAAATGTTTGAAGCTACTGACTGAATGAAAGGAGCTGGCATCTCACTCTCTTTGAATCTTCTTTATCATGCTAGGATTAGCAGGAAAAAGCAAAAAAATTTCAGAATTGCACCTTGCAATGTGGAGATATTACTGTTTGTGCATTTACAATATTCATTGATTTTTGCCATTGAAAAACATGTTTTTCATATACCAGAAATGTTTGAAGCTACTGACTGAATGAAAGGAGCTGGCATCTCACTCTCTTTGAATCTTCTTTATCATGCTAGGATAAGCAGGAAAAAGCAAAAAATTTCAGAATTGCACCTTGCAATGTGGAGATATTACTGTTTGTGCATTTACAATATTCATTGATTTTTGCCATTGAAAAACATGTTTTTCATATACCAGAAATATTTGAAGCTACTGACTTGAATGAAAGGAGCTGGCATCTCACTCTCTTTGAATCTTCTTTATCATGCTAGGATTAACAGGAAAAAGCAAAAAATTTCAGAATTGCACCTTGCAATGTGGAGATATTACTGTTTGTGCATTTACAATATTCATTGATTTTTGCCATTGAAAAACGTCCAGAAATGTTTGAAGCTACTGACTGAATGAAAGGAGCTGGTATCTCACTCTCTTTGAATCTTCTTTATCATGCTAGGATTAGCAGGAAAAAGCAAAAAATTTCAGAATTGCACCTTGCAATGTGGAGATATTACTGTTTATGCATTTACAATATTCATTGATTTTTGCCATTGAAAAACATGTTTTTCATATACAAGAAATGTTTGAAGCTACTGACTGAATGAAAGGAGCTGGCATCTCACTCTCTTTGAATCTTCTTTATCATGCTAGGATTAGCAGGAAAAAGCAAAAAATTTCAGAATTGCACCTTGCAATGTGGAGATATTACTGTTTGTGCATTTACAATATTCATTGATTTTTGCCATTGAAAAACGTCCAGAAATGTTTGAAGCTACTGACTGAATGAAATTAGCTGGCATCTCACTCTCTTTGAATCTTCTTTATCATGCTAGGATTAGCAGGAAAAAGCAAAAAATTTCAGAATTGCACCTTGCAATGTGGAGATATTACTGTTTGTGCATTTACAATATTCATTGATTTTTGCCATTGAAAAACATGTTTTTCATATACCAGAAATGTTTGAAGCTACTGACTGAATGAAAGGAGCTGGTATCTCACTCTCTTTGAATCTTCTTTATCATGCTAGGATTAACAGGAAAAAGCAAAAAATTTCAGAATTGCACCTTGCAATGTGGAGATATTACTGTTTGTGCATTTACAATATTCATTGATTTTTGCCATTGAAAAACGTCCAGAAATGTTTGAAGCTACTGACTGAATGAAAGGAGCTGGCATCTCACTCTCTTTGAATCTTCTTTATCATGCTAGGATTAACAGGAAAAAGCTAAAAATTTCAGAATTGCACCTTGCAATGTGGAGATATTACTGTTTGTGCATTTACAATATTCATTGATTTTTGCCATTGAAAAACATGTTTTTCATATACCAGAAATGTTTGAAGCTACTGACTGAATGAAAGGAGCTGGCATCTCACTATCTTTGAATCTTCTTTATCATGCTAGGATTAGCAGGAAAAAGCAAAAAATTTCAGAATTGCACCTTGCAATGTGGAGATATTACTGTTTGTGCATTTACAATATTCATTGATTTTTGCCATTGAAAAACATGTTTTTCATATACCAGAAATGTTTGAAGCTACTGACTGAATGAAAGGAGCTGGCATCTCACTCTCTTTGAATCTTCTTTATCATGCTAGGATTAGCAGGAAAAAGCAAAAAATTTCAGAATTGCACCTTGCAATGTGGAGATATTACTGTTTGTGCATTTACAATATTCATTGATTTTTGCCATTGAAAAACATGTTTTTCATATACCAGAAATGTTTGAAGCTACTGACTGAATGAAAGGAGCTGGCATCTCACTCTCTTTGAATCTTCTTTATCATGCTAGGATTAGCAGGAAAAAGCAAAAAATTTCAGAATTGCACCTTGCAATGTGGAGATATTACTGTTTGTGCATTTACAATATTCATTGATTTTTGCCATTGAAAAACATGTTTTTCATATACCAGAAATGTTTGAAGCTACTGACTGAATGAAAGGAGCTGGCATCTCACTCTCTTTGAATCTTCTTTATCATGCTAGGATTAACAGGAAAAAACAAAAAATTTCAGAATTGCACCTTGCAATGTGGAGATATTACTGTTTGTGCATTTACAATATTCATTGATTTTTGCCATTGAAAAACATGTTTTTCATATACCAGAAATGTTTGAAGCTACTGACTGAATGAAAGGAGCTGGCATCTCACTCTCTTTGAATCTTCTTTATCATGCTAGGATTAACAGGAAAAAGCAAAAAATTTCAGAATTGCACCTTGCAATGTGGAGATATTACTGTTTGTGCATTTACAATATTCATTGATTTTTGCCATTGAAAAACGTCCAGAAATGTTTGAAGCTACTGACTGAATGAAAGGAGCTGGCATCTCACTCTCTTTGAATCTTCTTTATCATGCTAGGATTAGCAGGAAAAAGCAAAAAATTTCAGAATTGCACCTTGCAATGTGGAGATATTACTGTTTGTGCATTTACAATATTCATTGATTTTTGCCATTGAAAAACGTCCAGAAATGTTTGAAGCTACTGACTGAATGAAAGGAGCTGGCATCTCACTCTCTTTGAATCTTCTTTATCATGCTAGGATTAGCAGGAAAAAGCAAAAAATTTCAGAATTGCACCTTGCAATGTGGAGATATTACTGTTTGTGCATTTACAATATTCATTGATTTTTGCCATTGAAAAACATGTTTTTCATATACCAGAAATGTTTGAAGCTACTGACTGAATAAAAGGAGCTGGCATCTCACTCTCTTTGAATCTTCTTTATCATGCTAGGATTAGCAGGAAAAAGCAAAAAATTTCAGAATTGCACCTTGCAATGTGGAGATATTACTGTTTGTGCATTTACAATATTCATTGATTTTTGCCATTGAAAAACATGTTTTTCATATACCAGAAATGTTTGAAGCTACTGACTGAATGAAAGGAGCTGGCATCTCACTCTCTTTAAATCTTCTTTATCATGCTAGGATTAACAGGAAAAAGCAAAAAATTTCAGAATTGCACCTTGCAATGTGGAGATATTACTGTTTGTGCATTTACAATATTCATTGATTTTTGCCATTGAAAAACGTCCAGAAATGTTTGAAGCTACTGACTGAATGAAAGGAGCTGGCATCTCACTCTCTTTGAATCTTCTTTATCATGCTAGGATTAGCAGGAAAAAGCAAAAAATTTCAGAATTGCACCTTGCAATGCGGAGAAATTACTGTTTGTGCATTTACAATATTCATTGATTTTTGCCATTGAAAAACATCAATCATTTCTGGTATATGAATAACATGATATTTTTCAATGGCAAAAATCAATGAATTTTGTAAATGCACAAACAGTAATTTCTCCGCATTGCAAGGCGCAATTCTGAAATTTTTTGCTTTTTCCTGCTCCTCTTAGCATGATAAAGAAGATTCAAAGAGAGTGAGATGCCAGCTCCTTTCATTCAGTCAGTAGCTTCAATCATTTCTGGACATTTTTCAATGGCAAAAATCAATGAATATTGTAAATGCACAAACAGTAATTTCTCCGCATTGCAAGGTGCAATTCTGAAATTTTTTGCTTTTACCTGCTCCTCTTAGCATGATAAAGAAGATTCAAAGAGAGTGAGATGCCAGCTCCTTTCATTCAGTCAGTAGCTTCAATCATTTCTGGACGTTTTTCAATGGCAAAAATCAATGAATATTGTAAATGCACAAACAGTAATTTCTCCGCATTGCAAGGTGCAATTCTGAAATTTTTTGCTTTTTCCTGCTCCTCTTAGCATGATAAAGAAGATTCAAAGTGAGTGAGATGCCAGCTCCTTTCATTCAGTCAGTACCTTCAATCATTTCTGGACGTTTTTCAATGGCAAAAATCAATGAATATTGTAAATGCACAAACAGTAATTTCTCCACATTGCAAGGTGCAATTCTGAAATTTTTTGCTTTTTCCTGCTCCTCTTAGCATGATAAAGAAGATTCAAAGAGAGTGAGATGCCAGCTCCTTTCATTCAGTCAGTAGCTTCAATCATTTCTGGACGCTTTTCAATGGCAAAAATCAATGAATATTGTAAATGCACAAACTGTAATTTCTCCGCATTGCAAGGTGCAATTCTGAAATTTTTTGCTTTTTCCTGCTCCTCTTAGCATGATAAAGAAGATTCAAAGAGAGTGAGATGCCAGCTCCTTTCATTCAGTCAGTAGCTTCAATCATTTCTGGTATATGAATAACATGATGTTTTTCAATAGCAAAAATCAATGAATATTGTAAATGCACAAACAGTAATTTCTCCGCATTGCAAGGTGCAATTCTGAAATTTTTTGCTTTTTCCTGCTCCTCTTAGCATGATAAAGAAGATTCAAAGAGAGTGAGATGCCAGCTCCTTTCATTCAGTCAGTAGCTTCAATCATTTCTGGACGTTTTTCAATGGCAAAAATCAATGAATATTGTAAATGCACAAACAGTAATTTCTCCGCATTGCAAGGTGCAATTCTGAAATTTTTTGCTTTTTCCTGCTCCTCTTAGCATGATAAAGAAGATTCAAAGAGAGTGAGATGCCAGCTCCTTTCATTCAGTCAGTAGCTTCAATCATTTCTGGACGTTTTTCAATGGCAAAAATCAATGAATATTGTAAATGCACAAACTATAATTTCTCCGCATTGCAAGGTGCAATTCTGAAATTTTTTGCTTTTTCCTGCTCCTCTTAGCATGATAAAGAAGATTCAAAGAGAGTGAGATGCCAGCTCCTTTCATTCAGTCAGTAGCTTCAATCATTTCTGGTATATGAATAACATGATGTTTTTCAATAGCAAAAATCAATGAATATTGTAAATGCACAAACAGTAATTTCTCCGCATTGCAAGGTGCAATTCTGAAATTTTTTGCTTTTTCCTGCTCCTCTTAGCATGATAAAGAAGATTCAAAGAGAGTGAGATGCCAGCTCCTTTCATTCAGTCAGTAGCTTCAATCATTTCTGGACGTTTTTCAATGGCAAAAATCAATGAATATTGTAAATGCACAAACAGTAATTTCTCCGCATTGCAAGGTGCAATTCTGAAATTTTTTGCTTTTTCCTGCTCCTCTTAGCATGATAAACAAGATTCAAAGAGAGTGAGATGCCAGCTCCTTTCATTCAGTCAGTAGCTTCAATCATTTCTGGACGTTTTTCAATGGCAAAAATCATTGAATATTGTAAATGCACAAACAGTAATTTCTCCGCATTGCAAGGTGCAATTCTGAAATTTTTTGCTTTTTCCTGCTCCTCTTAGCATGATAAAGAACATTCAAAGAGTGAGATGCCAGCTCCTTTCATTCAGTCAGTAGCTTCAAACATTTCTGGTATATGAATAACATGATGTTTTTCAATGGCAAAAATCAATGAATATTGTAAATGCACAAACAGTAATTTCTCCGCATTGCAAGGTGCAATTCTGAAATTTTTTGCTTTTTCCTGCTCCTCTTAGCATGATAAAGAAGACTCAAAGAGAGTGAGATGCCAGCTCCTTTCGTTCAGTCAGTAGCTTCAATCATTTCTGGACGTTTTTCAATGGCAAAAATCATTGAATATTATAAATGCACAAACAGTAATTTCTCCGCATTGCAAGGTGCAATTCTGAAATTTTTTACTTTTTCCTGCTCCTCTTAGCATGATAAAGAAGATTCAAAGAGAGTGAGATGCCAGCTCCTTTCATTCAGTCAGTAGCTTCAATCATTTCTGGTATATGAATAACATGATGTTTTTCAATGGCAAAAATCAATGAATATTGTAAATGCACAAACAGTAATTTCTCCGCATTGCAAGGTGCAATTCTGAAATTTTTTGCTTTTTCCTGCTCCTCTTAGCATGATAAAGAAGATTCAAAGAGAGTGAGATGCCAGCTCCTTTCATTCAGTCAGTAGCTTCAATCATTTCTGGACGTTTTTCAATGGCAAAAATCAATGAATATTGTAAATGCACAAACAGTAATTTCTCCGCATTGCAAGGTGCAATTCTGAAATTTTTTGCTTTTTCCTGCTCCTCTTAGCATGATAAAGAAGATTCAAAGAGAGTGAGATGCCAGCTCCTTTCATTCAGTCAGTAGCTTCAATCATTTCTGGACGTTTTTCAATGGCAAAAATCATTGAATATTGTAAATGCACAAACAGTAATTTCTCCGCATTGCAAGGTGCAATTCTGAAATTTTTTACTTTTTCCTGCTCCTCTTAGCATGATAAAGAAGATTCAAAGAGAGTGAGATGCCAGCTCCTTTCATTCAGTCAGTAGCTTCAATCATTTCTGGTATATGAATAACATGATGTTTTTCAATCGCAAAAATCAATGAATATTGTAAATGCACAAACAGTAATTTCTCCGCATTGCAAGGTGCAATTCTGAAATTTTTTGCTTTTTCCTGCTCCTCTTAGCATGATAAAGAAGATTCAAAGAGAGTGAGATGCCAGCTCCTTTCATTCAGTCAGTAGCTTCAATCATTTCTGGAAGTTTTTCAATGGCAAAAATCAATGAATATTGTAAATGCACAAACTATAATTTCTCCGCATTGCAAGGTGCAATTCTGAAATTTTTTGCTTTTTCCTGCTCCTCTTAGCATGATAAAGAAGATTCAAAGAGAGTGAGATGCCAGCTCCTTTCATTCAGTCAGTAGCTTCAATCATTTCTGGTATATGAATAACATGATGTTTTTCAATAGCAAAAATCAATGAATATTGTAAATGCACAAACAGTAATTTCTCCGCATTGCAAGGTGCAATTCTGAAATTTTTTGCTTTTTCCTGCTCCTCTTAGCATGATAAAGAAGATTCAAAGAGAGTGAGATGCCAGCTCCTTTCATTCAGTCAGTAGCTTCAATCATTTCTGGACGTTTTTCAATGGCAAAAATCAATGAATATTGTAAATGCACAAACAGTAATTTCTCCGCATTGCAAGGTGCAATTCTGAAATTTTTTGCTTTTTCCTGCTCCTCTTAGCATGATAAAGAAGATTCAAAGAGAGTGAGATGCCAGCTCCTTTCGTTCAGTCAGTAGCTTCAATCATTTCTGGACGTTTTTCAATGGCAAAAATCTTTGAATATTATAAATGCACAAACAGTAATTTCTCCGCATTGCAAGGTGCAATTCTGAAATTTTTTGCTTTTTCCTGCTCCTCTTAGCATGATAAAGAAGATTCAAAGAGAGTGAGATGCCAGCTCCTTTCATTCAGTCAGTAGCTTCAATCATTTCTGGTATATGAATAACATGATGTTTTTCAATAGCAAAAATCAATGAATATTGTAAATGCACAAACAGTAATTTCTCCGCATTGCAAGGTGCAATTCTGAAATTTTTTGCTTTTTCCTGCTCCTCTTAGCATGATAAAGAAGATTCAAAGAGAGTGAGATGCCAGCTCCTTTCATTCAGTCAGTAGCTTCAATCATTTCTGGACGTTTTTCAATGGCAAAAATCAATGAATATTGTAAATGCACAAACAGTAATTTCTCCGCATTGCAAGGTGCAATTCTGAAATTTTTTGCTTTTTCCTGCTCCTCTTAGCATGATAAACAAGATTCAAAGAGAGTGAGATGCCAGCTCCTTTCATTCAGTCAGTAGCTTCAATCATTTCTGGACGTTTTTCAATGGCAAAAATCATTGAATATTGTAAATGCACAAACAGTAATTTCTCCGCATTGCAAGGTGCAATTCTGAAATTTTTTACTTTTTCCTGCTCCTCTTAGCATGATAAAGAAGATTCAAAGAGAATGAGATGCCAGCTCCTTTCATTCAGTCAGTAGCTTCAATCATTTCTGGTATATGAATAACATGATGTTTTTCAATCGCAAAAATCAATGAATATTGTAAATGCACAAACAGTAATTTCTCCGCATTGCAAGGTGCAATTCTGAAATTTTTTGCTTTTTCCTGCTCCTCTTAGCATGATAAAGAAGATTCAAAGAGAGTGAGATGCCAGCTCCTTTCATTCAGTCAGTAGCTTCAATCATTTCTGGACGTTTTTCAATGGCAAAAATCAATGAATATTGTAAATGCACAAACAGTAATTTCTCCGCATTGCAAGGTGCAATTCTGAAATTTTTTGCTTTTTCCTGCTCCTCTTAGCATGATAAACAAGATTCAAAGAGAGTGAGATGCCAGCTCCTTTCATTCAGTCAGTAGCTTCAATCATTTCTGGACGTTTTTCAATGGCAAAAATCATTGAATATTGTAAATGCACAAACAGTAATTTCTCCGCATTGCAAGGTGCAATTCTGAAATTTTTTGCTTTTTCCTGCTCCTCTTAGCATGATAAAGAAGATTCAAAGAGTGAGATGCCAGCTCCTTTCATTCAGTCAGTAGCTTCAAACATTTCTGGTATATGAATAACATGATGTTTTTCAATGGCAAAAATCAATGAATATTGTAAATGCACAAACAGTAATTTCTCCGCATTGCAAGGTGCAATTCTGAAATTTTTTGCTTTTTCCTGCTCCTCTTAGCATGATAAAGAAGACTCAAAGAGAGTGAGATGCCAGCTCCTTTCGTTCAGTCAGTAGCTTCAATCATTTCTGGACGTTTTTCAATGGCAAAAATCATTGAATATTATAAATGCACAAACAGTAATTTCTCCGCATTGCAAGGTGCAATTCTGAAATTTTTTACTTTTTCCTGCTCCTCTTAGCATGATAAAGAAGATTCAAAGAGAGTGAGATGCCAGCTCCTTTCATTCAGTCAGTAGCTTCAATCATTTCTGGTATATGAATAACATGATGTTTTTCAATGGCAAAAATCAATGAATATTGTAAATGCACAAACAGTAATTTCTCCGCATTGCAAGGTGCAATTCTGAAATTTTTTGCTTTTTCCTGCTCCTCTTAGCATGATAAAGAAGATTCAAAGAGAGTGAGATGCCAGCTCCTTTCATTCAGTCAGTAGCTTCAATCATTTCTGGACGTTTTTCAATGGCAAAAATCAATGAATATTGTAAATGCACAAACAGTAATTTCTCCGCATTGCAAGGTGCAATTCTGAAATTTTTTGCTTTTTCCTGCTCCTCTTAGCATGATAAAGAAGATTCAAAGAGAGTGAGATGCCAGCTCCTTTCATTCAGTCAGTAGCTTCAATCATTTCTGGACGTTTTTCAATGGCAAAAATCATTGAATATTGTAAATGCACAAACAGTAATTTCTCCGCATTGCAAGGTGCAATTCTGAAATTTTTTACTTTTTCCTGCTCCTCTTAGCATGATAAAGAAGATTCAAAGAGAGTGAGATGCCAGCTCCTTTCATTCAGTCAGTAGCTTCAATCATTTCTGGTATATGAATAACATGATGTTTTTCAATCGCAAAAATCAATGAATATTGTAAATGCACAAACAGTAATTTCTCCGCATTGCAAGGTGCAATTCTGAAATTTTTTGCTTTTTCCTGCTCCTCTTAGCATGATAAAGAAGATTCAAAGAGAGTGAGATGCCAGCTCCTTTCATTCAGTCAGTAGCTTCAATCATTTCTGGAAGTTTTTCAATGGCAAAAATCAATGAATATTGTAAATGCACAAACTATAATTTCTCCGCATTGCAAGGTGCAATTCTGAAATTTTTTGCTTTTTCCTGCTCCTCTTAGCATGATAAAGAAGATTCAAAGAGAGTGAGATGCCAGCTCCTTTCATTCAGTCAGTAGCTTCAATCATTTCTGGTATATGAATAACATGATGTTTTTCAATAGCAAAAATCAATGAATATTGTAAATGCACAAACAGTAATTTCTCCGCATTGCAAGGTGCAATTCTGAAATTTTTTGCTTTTTCCTGCTCCTCTTAGCATGATAAAGAAGATTCAAAGAGAGTGAGATGCCAGCTCCTTTCATTCAGTCAGTAGCTTCAATCATTTCTGGACGTTTTTCAATGGCAAAAATCAATGAATATTGTAAATGCACAAACAGTAATTTCTCCGCATTGCAAGGTGCAATTCTGAAATTTTTTGCTTTTTCCTGCTCCTCTTAGCATGATAAAGAAGATTCAAAGAGAGTGAGATGCCAGCTCCTTTCATTCAGTCAGTAGCTTCAATCATTTCTGGACGTTTTTCAATGGCAAAAATCAATGAATATTGTAAATGCACAAACAGTAATTTCTCCGCATTGCAAGGTGCAATTCTGAAATTTTTTGCTTTTTCCTGCTCCTCTTAGCATGATAAACAAGATTCAAAGAGAGTGAGATGCCAGCTCCTTTCATTCAGTCAGTAGCTTCAATCATTTCTGGACGTTTTTCAATGGCAAAAATCATTGAATATTGTAAATGCACAAACAGTAATTTCTCCGCATTGCAAGGTGCAATTCTGAAATTTTTTACTTTTTCCTGCTCCTCTTAGCATGATAAAGAAGATTCAAAGAGAATGAGATGCCAGCTCCTTTCATTCAGTCAGTAGCTTCAATCATTTCTGGTATATGAATAACATGATGTTTTTCAATCGCAAAAATCAATGAATATTGTAAATGCACAAACAGTAATTTCTCCGCATTGCAAGGTGCAATTCTGAAATTTTTTGCTTTTTCCTGCTCCTCTTAGCATGATAAAGAAGATTCAAAGAGAGTGAGATGCCAGCTCCTTTCATTCAGTCAGTAGCTTCAATCATTTCTGGACGTTTTTCAATGGCAAAAATCAATGAATATTGTAAATGCACAAACAGTAATTTCTCCGCATTGCAAGGTGCAATTCTGAAATTTTTTGCTTTTTCCTGCTCCTCTTAGCATGATAAACAAGATTCAAAGAGAGTGAGATGCCAGCTCCTTTCATTCAGTCAGTAGCTTCAATCATTTCTGGACGTTTTTCAATGGCAAAAATCATTGAATATTGTAAATGCACAAACAGTAATTTCTCCGCATTGCAAGGTGCAATTCTGAAATTTTTTGCTTTTTCCTGCTCCTCTTAGCATGATAAAGAAGATTCAAAGAGTGAGATGCCAGCTCCTTTCATTCAGTCAGTAGCTTCAAACATTTCTGGTATATGAATAACATGATGTTTTTCAATGGCAAAAATCAATGAATATTGTAAATGCACAAACAGTAATTTCTCCGCATTGCAAGGTGCAATTCTGAAATTTTTTGCTTTTTCCTGCTCCTCTTAGCATGATAAAGAAGACTCAAAGAGAGTGAGATGCCAGCTCCTTTCGTTCAGTCAGTAGCTTCAATCATTTCTGGACGTTTTTCAATGGCAAAAATCATTGAATATTATAAATGCACAAACAGTAATTTCTCCGCATTGCAAGGTGCAATTCTGAAATTTTTTACTTTTTCCTGCTCCTCTTAGCATGATAAAGAAGATTCAAAGAGAGTGAGATGCCAGCTCCTTTCATTCAGTCAGTAGCTTCAATCATTTCTGGTATATGAATAACATGATGTTTTTCAATGGCAAAAATCAATGAATATTGTAAATGCACAAACAGTAATTTCTCCGCATTGCAAGGTGCAATTCTGAAATTTTTTGCTTTTTCCTGCTCCTCTTAGCATGATAAAGAAGATTCAAAGAGAGTGAGATGCCAGCTCCTTTCATTCAGTCAGTAGCTTCAATCATTTCTGGACGTTTTTCAATGGCAAAAATCAATGAATATTGTAAATGCACAAACAGTAATTTCTCCGCATTGCAAGGTGCAATTCTGAAATTTTTTGCTTTTTCCTGCTCCTCTTAGCATGATAAAGAAGATTCAAAGAGAGTGAGATGCCAGCTCCTTTCATTCAGTCAGTAGCTTCAATCATTTCTGGACGTTTTTCAATGGCAAAAATCAATGAATATTGTAAATGCACAAACAGTAATTTCTCCGCATTGCAAGGTGCAATTCTGAAATTTTTTGCTTTTTCCTGCTCCTCTTAGCATGATAAACAAGATTCAAAGAGAGTGAGATGCCAGCTCCTTTCATTCAGTCAGTAGCTTCAATCATTTCTGGACGTTTTTCAATGGCAAAAATCATTGAATATTGTAAATGCACAAACAGTAATTTCTCCGCATTGCAAGGTGCAATTCTGAAATTTTTTGCTTTTTCCTGCTCCTCTTAGCATGATAAACAAGATTCAAAGAGAGTGAGATGCCAGCTCCTTTCATTCAGTCAGTAGCTTCAATCATTTCTGGACGTTTTTCAATGGCAAAAATCATTGAATATTGTAAATGCACAAACAGTAATTTCTCCGCATTGCAAGGTGCAATTCTGAAATTTTTTGCTTTTTCCTGCTCCTCTTAGCATGATAAAGAAGATTCAAAGAGAGTGAGATGCCAGCTCCTTTCATTCAGTCAGTAGCTTCAATCATTTCTGGAAGTTTTTCAATGGCAAAAATCAATGAATATTGTAAATGCACAAACTATAATTTCTCCGCATTGCAAGGTGCAATTCTGAAATTTTTTGCTTTTTCCTGCTCCTCTTAGCATGATAAAGAAGATTCAAAGAGAGTGAGATGCCAGCTCCTTTCATTCAGTCAGTAGCTTCAATCATTTCTGGTATATGAATAACATGATGTTTTTCAATAGCAAAAATCAATGAATATTGTAAATGCACAAACAGTAATTTCTCCGCATTGCAAGGTGCAATTCTGAAATTTTTTGCTTTTTCCTGCTCCTCTTAGCATGATAAAGAAGATTCAAAGAGAGTGAGATGCCAGCTCCTTTCATTCAGTCAGTAGCTTCAATCATTTCTGGACGTTTTTCAATGGCAAAAATCAATGAATATTGTAAATGCACAAACAGTAATTTCTCCGCATTGCAAGGTGCAATTCTGAAATTTTTTGCTTTTTCCTGCTCCTCTTAGCATGATAAAGAAGATTCAAAGAGAGTGAGATGCCAGCTCCTTTCGTTCAGTCAGTAGCTTCAATCATTTCTGGACGTTTTTCAATGGCAAAAATCTTTGAATATTATAAATGCACAAACAGTAATTTCTCCGCATTGCAAGGTGCAATTCTGAAATTTTTTGCTTTTTCCTGCTCCTCTTAGCATGATAAAGAAGATTCAAAGAGAGTGAGATGCCAGCTCCTTTCATTCAGTCAGTAGCTTCAATCATTTCTGGTATATGAATAACATGATGTTTTTCAATAGCAAAAATCAATGAATATTGTAAATGCACAAACAGTAATTTCTCCGCATTGCAAGGTGCAATTCTGAAATTTTTTGCTTTTTCCTGCTCCTCTTAGCATGATAAAGAAGATTCAAAGAGAGTGAGATGCCAGCTCCTTTCATTCAGTCAGTAGCTTCAATCATTTCTGGACGTTTTTCAATGGCAAAAATCAATGAATATTGTAAATGCACAAACAGTAATTTCTCCGCATTGCAAGGTGCAATTCTGAAATTTTTTGCTTTTTCCTGCTCCTCTTAGCATGATAAACAAGATTCAAAGAGAGTGAGATGCCAGCTCCTTTCATTCAGTCAGTAGCTTCAATCATTTCTGGACGTTTTTCAATGGCAAAAATCATTGAATATTGTAAATGCACAAACAGTAATTTCTCCGCATTGCAAGGTGCAATTCTGAAATTTTTTACTTTTTCCTGCTCCTCTTAGCATGATAAAGAAGATTCAAAGAGAATGAGATGCCAGCTCCTTTCATTCAGTCAGTAGCTTCAATCATTTCTGGTATATGAATAACATGATGTTTTTCAATCGCAAAAATCAATGAATATTGTAAATGCACAAACAGTAATTTCTCCGCATTGCAAGGTGCAATTCTGAAATTTTTTGCTTTTTCCTGCTCCTCTTAGCATGATAAAGAAGATTCAAAGAGAGTGAGATGCCAGCTCCTTTCATTCAGTCAGTAGCTTCAATCATTTCTGGACGTTTTTCAATGGCAAAAATCAATGAATATTGTAAATGCACAAACAGTAATTTCTCCGCATTGCAAGGTGCAATTCTGAAATTTTTTGCTTTTTCCTGCTCCTCTTAGCATGATAAAGAAGATTCAAAGAGAGTGAGATGCCAGCTCCTTTCATTCAGTCAGTAGCTTCAATCATTTCTGGTATATGAATAACATGATGTTTTTCAATAGCAAAAATCAATGAATATTGTAAATGCACAAACAGTAATTTCTCCGCATTGCAAGGTGCAATTCTGAAATTTTTTGCTTTTTCCTGCTCCTCTTAGCATGATAAAGAAGATTCAAAGAGAGTGAGATGCCAGCTCCTTTCATTCAGTCAGTAGCTTCAATCATTTCTGGACGTTTTTCAATGGCAAAAATCAATGAATATTGTAAATGCACAAACAGTAATTTCTCCGCATTGCAAGGTGCAATTCTGAAATTTTTTGCTTTTTCCTGCTCCTCTTAGCATGATAAACAAGATTCAAAGAGAGTGAGATGCCAGCTCCTTTCATTCAGTCAGTAGCTTCAATCATTTCTGGACGTTTTTCAATGGCAAAAATCATTGAATATTGTAAATGCACAAACAGTAATTTCTCCGCATTGCAAGGTGCAATTCTGAAATTTTTTGCTTTTTCCTGCTCCTCTTAGCATGATAAAGAAGATTCAAAGAGTGAGATGCCAGCTCCTTTCATTCAGTCAGTAGCTTCAAACATTTCTGGTATATGAATAACATGATGTTTTTCAATGGCAAAAATCAATGAATATTGTAAATGCACAAACAGTAATTTCTCCGCATTGCAAGGTGCAATTCTGAAATTTTTTGCTTTTTCCTGCTCCTCTTAGCATGATAAAGAAGACTCAAAGAGAGTGAGATGCCAGCTCCTTTCGTTCAGTCAGTAGCTTCAATCATTTCTGGACGTTTTTCAATGGCAAAAATCATTGAATATTATAAATGCACAAACAGTAATTTCTCCGCATTGCAAGGTGCAATTCTGAAATTTTTTACTTTTTCCTGCTCCTCTTAGCATGATAAAGAAGATTCAAAGAGAGTGAGATGCCAGCTCCTTTCATTCAGTCAGTAGCTTCAATCATTTCTGGTATATGAATAACATGATGTTTTTCAATGGCAAAAATCAATGAATATTGTAAATGCACAAACAGTAATTTCTCCGCATTGCAAGGTGCAATTCTGAAATTTTTTGCTTTTTCCTGCTCCTCTTAGCATGATAAAGAAGATTCAAAGAGAGTGAGATGCCAGCTCCTTTCATTCAGTCAGTAGCTTCAATCATTTCTGGACGTTTTTCAATGGCAAAAATCAATGAATATTGTAAATGCACAAACAGTAATTTCTCCGCATTGCAAGGTGCAATTCTGAAATTTTTTGCTTTTTCCTGCTCCTCTTAGCATGATAAAGAAGATTCAAAGAGAGTGAGATGCCAGCTCCTTTCATTCAGTCAGTAGCTTCAATCATTTCTGGACGTTTTTCAATGGCAAAAATCATTGAATATTGTAAATGCACAAACAGTAATTTCTCCGCATTGCAAGGTGCAATTCTGAAATTTTTTACTTTTTCCTGCTCCTCTTAGCATGATAAAGAAGATTCAAAGAGAGTGAGATGCCAGCTCCTTTCATTCAGTCAGTAGCTTCAATCATTTCTGGTATATGAATAACATGATGTTTTTCAATCGCAAAAATCAATGAATATTGTAAATGCACAAACAGTAATTTCTCCGCATTGCAAGGTGCAATTCTGAAATTTTTTGCTTTTTCCTGCTCCTCTTAGCATGATAAAGAAGATTCAAAGAGAGTGAGATGCCAGCTCCTTTCATTCAGTCAGTAGCTTCAATCATTTCTGGAAGTTTTTCAATGGCAAAAATCAATGAATATTGTAAATGCACAAACTATAATTTCTCCGCATTGCAAGGTGCAATTCTGAAATTTTTTGCTTTTTCCTGCTCCTCTTAGCATGATAAAGAAGATTCAAAGAGAGTGAGATGCCAGCTCCTTTCATTCAGTCAGTAGCTTCAATCATTTCTGGTATATGAATAACATGATGTTTTTCAATAGCAAAAATCAATGAATATTGTAAATGCACAAACAGTAATTTCTCCGCATTGCAAGGTGCAATTCTGAAATTTTTTGCTTTTTCCTGCTCCTCTTAGCATGATAAAGAAGATTCAAAGAGAGTGAGATGCCAGCTCCTTTCATTCAGTCAGTAGCTTCAATCATTTCTGGACGTTTTTCAATGGCAAAAATCAATGAATATTGTAAATGCACAAACAGTAATTTCTCCGCATTGCAAGGTGCAATTCTGAAATTTTTTGCTTTTTCCTGCTCCTCTTAGCATGATAAAGAAGATTCAAAGAGAGTGAGATGCCAGCTCCTTTCGTTCAGTCAGTAGCTTCAATCATTTCTGGACGTTTTTCAATGGCAAAAATCTTTGAATATTATAAATGCACAAACAGTAATTTCTCCGCATTGCAAGGTGCAATTCTGAAATTTTTTGCTTTTTCCTGCTCCTCTTAGCATGATAAAGAAGATTCAAAGAGAGTGAGATGCCAGCTCCTTTCATTCAGTCAGTAGCTTCAATCATTTCTGGTATATGAATAACATGATGTTTTTCAATAGCAAAAATCAATGAATATTGTAAATGCACAAACAGTAATTTCTCCGCATTGCAAGGTGCAATTCTGAAATTTTTTGCTTTTTCCTGCTCCTCTTAGCATGATAAAGAAGATTCAAAGAGAGTGAGATGCCAGCTCCTTTCATTCAGTCAGTAGCTTCAATCATTTCTGGACGTTTTTCAATGGCAAAAATCAATGAATATTGTAAATGCACAAACAGTAATTTCTCCGCATTGCAAGGTGCAATTCTGAAATTTTTTGCTTTTTCCTGCTCCTCTTAGCATGATAAACAAGATTCAAAGAGAGTGAGATGCCAGCTCCTTTCATTCAGTCAGTAGCTTCAATCATTTCTGGACGTTTTTCAATGGCAAAAATCATTGAATATTGTAAATGCACAAACAGTAATTTCTCCGCATTGCAAGGTGCAATTCTGAAATTTTTTACTTTTTCCTGCTCCTCTTAGCATGATAAAGAAGATTCAAAGAGAATGAGATGCCAGCTCCTTTCATTCAGTCAGTAGCTTCAATCATTTCTGGTATATGAATAACATGATGTTTTTCAATCGCAAAAATCAATGAATATTGTAAATGCACAAACAGTAATTTCTCCGCATTGCAAGGTGCAATTCTGAAATTTTTTGCTTTTTCCTGCTCCTCTTAGCATGATAAAGAAGATTCAAAGAGAGTGAGATGCCAGCTCCTTTCATTCAGTCAGTAGCTTCAATCATTTCTGGACGTTTTTCAATGGCAAAAATCAATGAATATTGTAAATGCACAAACAGTAATTTCTCCGCATTGCAAGGTGCAATTCTGAAATTTTTTGCTTTTTCCTGCTCCTCTTAGCATGATAAAGAAGATTCAAAGAGAGTGAGATGCCAGCTCCTTTCCTTCAGTCAGTAGCTTCAATCATTTCTGGTATATGAATAACATGATGTTTTTCAATGGCAAAAATCAATGAATTTTGTAAATGCACAAACAGTAATTTCTCCGCATTGCAAGGCGCAATTCTGAAATTTTTTGCTTTTTCCTGCTCCTCTTAGCATGATAAAGAAGATTCAAAGAGAGTGAGATGCCAGCTCCTTTCATTCAGTCAGTAGCTTCAATCATTTCTGGACATTTTTCAATGGCAAAAATCAATGAATATTGTAAATGCACAAACAGTAATTTCTCCGCATTGCAAGGTGCAATTCTGAAATTTTTTGCTTTTTCCTGCTCCTCTTAGCATGATAAAGAAGATTCAAAGAGAGTGAGATGCCAGCTCCTTTCATTCAGTCAGTAGCTTCAATCATTTCTGGACGCTTTTCAATGGCAAAAATCAATGAATATTGTAAATGCACAAACTGTAATTTCTCCGCATTGCAAGGTGCAATTCTGAAATTTTTTGCTTTTTCCTGCTCCTCTTAGCATGATAAAGAAGATTCAAAGAGAGTGAGATGCCAGCTCCTTTCATTCAGTCAGTAGCTTCAATCATTTCTGGTATATGAATAACATGATGTTTTTCAATAGCAAAAATCAATGAATATTGTAAATGCACAAACAGTAATTTCTCCGCATTGCAAGGTGCAATTCTGAAATTTTTTGCTTTTTCCTGCTCCTCTTAGCATGATAAAGAAGATTCAAAGAGAGTGAGATGCCAGCTCCTTTCATTCAGTCAGTAGCTTCAATCATTTCTGGACGTTTTTCAATGGCAAAAATCAATGAATATTGTAAATGCACAAACAGTAATTTCTCCGCATTGCAAGGTGCAATTCTGAAATTTTTTGCTTTTTCCTGCTCCTCTTAGCATGATAAAGAAGATTCAAAGAGAGTGAGATGCCAGCTCCTTTCATTCAGTCAGTAGCTTCAATCATTTCTGGACGTTTTTCAATGGCAAAAATCAATGAATATTGTAAATGCACAAACTATAATTTCTCCGCATTGCAAGGTGCAATTCTGAAATTTTTTGCTTTTTCCTGCTCCTCTTAGCATGATAAAGAAGATTCAAAGAGAGTGAGATGCCAGCTCCTTTCATTCAGTCAGTAGCTTCAATCATTTCTGGTATATGAATAACATGATGTTTTTCAATAGCAAAAATCAATGAATATTGTAAATGCACAAACAGTAATTTCTCCGCATTGCAAGGTGCAATTCTGAAATTTTTTGCTTTTTCCTGCTCCTCTTAGCATGATAAAGAAGATTCAAAGAGAGTGAGATGCCAGCTCCTTTCATTCAATCAGTAGCTTCAATCATTTCTGGACGTTTATCAATGGCAAAAATCAATGAATATTGTAAATGCACAAACAGTAATTTCTCCGCATTGCAAGGTGCAATTCTGAAATTTTTTGCTTTTTCCTGCTCCTCTTAGCATGATAAAGAAGATTCAAAGAGAGTGAGATGCCAGCTCCTTTCATTCAGTCAGTAGCTTCAATCATTTCTGGACGTTTTTCAATGGCAAAAATCAATGAATATTGTAAATGCACAAACAGTAATTTCTCCGCATTGCAAGGTGCAATTCTGAAATTTTTTGCTTTTTCCTGCTCCTCTTAGCATGATAAAGAAGATTCAAAGAGAGTGAGATGCCAGCTCCTTTCATTCAGTCAGTAGCTTCAAACATTTCTGGTATATGAATAACATGATGTTTTTCAATGGCAAAAATCAATGAATATTGTAAATGCACAAACAGTAATTTCTCCGCATTGCAAGGTGCAAGTCTGAAATTTTTTGCTTTTTCCTGCTCCTCTTAGCATGATAAAGAAGATTCAAAGAGAGTGAGATGCCAGCTACTTTCATTCAGTCAGTAGCTTCAATCATTTCTGGACGTTTTTCAATGGTAAAAATCAATGAATATTGTAAATGCACAAACAGTAATTTCTCCACATTGCAAGGTGCAATTCTGAAATTTTTTGCTTTTTCCTGCTCCTCTTAGCATGATAAAGAAGATTCAAAGAGAGTGAGATGCCAGCTCCTTTCATTCAGTCAGTAGCTTCAAACATTTCTGGTATATGAATAACATGATGTTTTTCAATGGCAAAAATCAATGAATATTGTAAATGCACAAACAGTAATTTCTCCACATTGCAAGGTGCAATTCTGAAATTTTTTGCTTTTTCCTGCTCCTCTTAGCATGATAAAGAAGATTCAAAGAGAGTGAGATGCCAGCTCCTTTCATTCAGTCAGTAGCTTCAAACATTTCTGGTATATGAATAACATGATGTTTTTCAATGGCAAAAATCAATGAATATTGTAAATGCACAAACAGTAATTTCTCCGCATTGCAAGGTGCAATTCTGAAATTTTTTGCTTTTTCCTGCTCCTCTTAGCATGATAAAGAAGATTCAAAGAGAGTGAGATGCCAGCTCCTTTCATTCAGTCAGTAGCTTCAATCATTTCTGGACGTTTTTCAATGGCAAAAATCAATGAATATTGTAAATGCACAAACAGTAATTTCTCCGCATTGCAAGGTGCAATTCTGAAATTTTTTGCTTTATCCTGCTCCTCTTAGCATGATAAAGAAGATTCAAAGAGAGTGAGATGTCAGCTCCTTTCATTCAGTCAGTAGCTTCAAACATTTCTGGTATATGAATAACATGATGTTTTTCAATGGCAAAAATCAATGAATATTGTAAATGCACAAACAGTAATTTCTCCGCATTGCAAGGTGCAATTCTGAAATTTTTTGCTTTTTCCTGCTCCTCTTAGCATGATAAAGAAGATTCAAAGAGAGTGAGATGCCAGCTCCTTTCATTCAGTCAGTAGCTTCAATCATTTCTGGACGTTTTTCAATGGCAAAAATCAATGAATATTGTAAATGCACAAACAGTAATTTCTCCGCATTGCAAGGTGCAATTCTGAAATTTTTTGCTTTTTCCTGCTCCTCTTAGCATGATAAAGAAGATTCAAAGAGAGTGAGATGCCAGCTCCTTTCGTTCAGTCAGTAGCTTCAATCATTTCTGGACGTTTTTCAATGGCAAAAATCATTGAATATTATAAATGCACAAACAGTAATTTCTCCGCATTGCAAGGTGCAATTCTGAAATTTTTTACTTTTTCCTGCTCCTCTTAGCATGATAAAGAAGATTCAAAGAGAGTGAGATGCCAGCTCCTTTCATTCAGTCAGTAGCTTCAATCATTTCTGGTATATGAATAACATGATGTTTTTCAATGGCAAAAATCAATGAATATTGTAAATGCACAAACAGTAATTTCTCCGCATTGCAAGGTGCAATTCTGAAATTTTTTGCTTTTTCCTGCTCCTCTTAGCATGATAAAGAAGATTCAAAGAGAGTGAGATGCCAGCTCCTTTCATTCAGTCAGTAGCTTCAATCATTTCTGGACGTTTTTCAATGGCAAAAATCAATGAATATTGTAAATGCACAAACAGTAATTTCTCCGCATTGCAAGGTGCAATTCTGAAATTTTTTGCTTTTTCCTGCTCCTCTTAGCATGATAAACAAGATTCAAAGAGAGTGAGATGCCAGCTCCTTTCATTCAGTCAGTAGCTTCAATCATTTCTGGACGTTTTTCAATGGCAAAAATCAATGAATATTGTAAATGCACAAACAGTAATTTCTCCGCATTGCAAGGTGCAATTCTGAAATTTTTTGCTTTTTCCTGCTCCTCTTAGCATGATAAAGAAGATTCAAAGAGAGTGAGATGCCAGCTCCTTTCATTCAGTCAGTAGCTTCAAACATTTCTGGTATATGAATAACATGATGTTTTTCAATGGCAAAAATCAATGAATATTGTAAATGCACAAACAGTAATTTCTCCGCATTGCAAGGTGCAAGTCTGAAATTTTTTGCTTTTTCCTGCTCCTCTTAGCATGATAAAGAAGATTCAAAGAGAGTGAGATGCCAGCTCCTTTCATTCAGTCAGTAGCTTCAATCATTTCTGGATGTTTTTCAATGGCAAAAATCAATGAATATTGTAAATGCACAAACTGTAATTTCTCCGTATTGCAAGGTGCAATTCTGAAATTTTTTGCTTTTTCCTGCTCCTCTTAGCATGATAAAGAAGATTCAAACAGAGTGAGATGCCAGCTCCTTTCTTTCAGTCAGTAGCTTCAATCATTTCTGGACGTTTTTCAATGGCAAAAATCAATGAATATTGTAAATGCACAAACAGTAATTTCTCCGCATTGCAAGGTGCAATTCTGAAATTTTTTGCTTTTTCCTGCTCCTCTTAGCATGATAAAGAAGATTCAAAGAGAGTGAGATGCCAGCTCCTTTCATTTAGTCAGTACCTTCAATCATTTCTGGACGTTTTTCAATGGCAAAAATCAATGAATATTGTAAATGCACAAACAGTAATTTCTCCGCATTGCAAGGTGCAATTCTGAAATTTTTTGCTTTTTCCCGCTCCTCTTAGCATGATAAAGAAGATTCAAAGAGAGTGAGGTGCCAGCTCCTTTCATTCAGTCAGTAGCTTCAAACATTTCTGGTATATGAATAACATGTTTTTCAATGGCAAAAATCAATGAATATTGTAAATGCACAAACAGTAATTTCTCCGCATTGCAAGGTGCAATTCTGAAATTTTTTGATTTTTCCTGCTCCTCTTAGCATGATAAAGAAGATTCAAAGAGAGTGAGATGCCAGCTCCTTTCATTCAGTCAGTAGCTTCAATCATTTCTGGACGTTTTTCAATGGCAAAAATCAATGAATATTGTAAATGCACAAACAGTAATTTCTCCGCATTGCAAGGTGCAATTCTGAAATTTTTTGCTTTTTCCTGCTCCTCTTAGCATGATAAAGAAGATTCAAAGAGAGTGAGATGCCAGCTCCTTTCATTCAGTCAGTAGCTTCAAACATTTCTGGTATATGAAAAACATGATGTTTTTCAATGGCAAAAATCAATGAATATTGTAAATGCACAAACAGTAATTTCTCCGCATTGCAAGGTGCAATTCTGAAATTTTTTGCTTTTTCCTGCTCCTCTTAGCATGATAAAGAAGATTCAAAGAGAGTGAGATGCCAGCTCCTTTCATTCAGTCAGTAGCTTCAAACATTTCTGGTATATGAATAACATGATGTTTTTCAATGGCAAAAATCAATGAATATTGTAAATGCACAAACAGTAATTTCTCCGCATTGCAAGGTGCAAGTCTGAAATTTTTTGCTTTTTCCTGCTCCTCTTAGCATGATAAAGAAGATTCAAAGAGAGTGAGATGCCAGCTACTTTCATTCAGTCAGTAGCTTCAATCATTTCTGGACATTTTTCAATGGTAAAAATCAATGAATATTGTAAATGCACAAACAGTAATTTCTCCACATTGCAAGGTGCAATTCTGAAATTTTTTGCTTTTTCCTGCTCCTCTTAGCATGATAAAGAAGATTCAAAGAGAGTGAGATGCCAGCTCCTTTCATTCAGTCAGTAGCTTCAATCATTTCTGGATGTTTTTCAATGGCAAAAATCAATGAATATTGTAAATGCACAAACTGTAATTTCTCCGCATTGCAAGGTGCAATTCTGAAATTTTTTGCTTTTTCCTGCTCCTCTTAGCATGATAAAGAAGATTCAAAGAGAGTGAGATGCCAGCTCCTTTCATTCAGTCAGTAGCTTCAATCATTTCTGGACGTTTTTCAGTGGCAAAAATCAATGAATATTGTAAATGCACAAACAGTAATTTCTCCGCATTGCAAGGTGCAATTCTGAAATTTTTTGCTTTTCCCTGCTCCTCTTAGCATGATAAAGAAGATTCAAAGAGAGTGAGATGCCAGCTCCTTTCATTCAGTCAGTAGCTTCAAACATTTCTGGTATATGAATAACATGATGTTTTTCAATGGCAAAAATCAATGAATATTGTAAATGCACAAACAGTAATTTCTCCGCATTGCAAGGTGCAATTCTGAAATTTTTTGCTTTTTCCTGCTCCTCTTAGCATGATAAAGAAGATTCAAAGAGAGTGAGATGCCAGCTCCTTTCATTCAGTCAGTAGCTTCAATCATTTCTGGATGTTTTTCAATGGCAAAAATCAATGAATATTGTAAATGCACAAACTGTAATTTCTCCGCATTGCAAGGTGCAATTCTGAAATTTTTTGCTTTTTCCTGCTCCTCTTAGCATGATAAAGAAGATTCAAAGAGAGTGAGATGCCAGCTCCTTTCATTCAGTCAGTAGCTTCAATCATTTCTGGACGTTTTTCAATGGCAAAAATCAATGAATATTGTAAATGCACAAACAGTAATTTCTCCGCATTGCAAGGTGCAATTCTGAAATTTTTTGCTTTTTCCTGCTCCTCTTAGCATGATAAAGAAGATTCAAAGAGAGTGAGATGCCAGCTCCTTTCATACAGTCAGTAGCTTCAATCATTTCTGGACGTTTTTCAATGGCAAAAATCAATGAATATTGTAAATGCACAAACAGTAATTTCTCCGCATTGCAAGGTGCAATTCTGAAATTTTTTGCTTTTTCCCGCTCCTCTTAGCATGATAAAGAAGATTCAAAGAGAGTGAGGTGCCAGCTCCTTTCATTCAGTCAGTAGCTTCAAACATTTCTGGTATATGAATAACATGTTTTTCAATGGCAAAAATCAATGAATATTGTAAATGCACAAACAGTAATTTCTCCGCATTGCAAGGTGCAATTCTGAAATTTTTTGATTTTTCCTGCTCCTCTTAGCATGATAAAGAAGATTCAAAGAGAGTGAGATGCCAGCTCCTTTCATTCAGTCAGTAGCTTCAATCATTTCTGGACATTTTTCAATGGCAAAAATCAATGAATATTGTAAAAGCACAAACAGTAATTTCTCCGCATTGCAAGGTGCAATTCTGAAATTTTTTGCTTTTTCCTGCTCCTTTTAGCATGATAAAGAAGATTCAAAGAGAGTGAGATGCCAGCTCCTTTCATTCAGTCAGTAGCTTCAAACATTTCTGGTATATGAATAACATGATGTTTTTCAATGGCAAAAATCAATGAATATTGTAAATGCACAAACAGTAATTTCTCCGCATTGCAAGGTGCAATTCTGAAATTTTTTGCTTTTTCCTGCTCCTCTTAGCATGATAAAGAAGATTCAAAGAGAGTGAGATGCCAGCTCCTTTCATTCAGTCAGTAGCTTCAAACATTTCTGGTATATGAATAACATGATGTTTTTCAATGGCAAAAATCAATGAATATTGTAAATGCACAAACAGTAATTTCTCCGCATTGCAAGGTGCAAGTCTGAAATTTTTTGCTTTTTCCTGCTCCTCTTAGCATGATAAAGAAGATTCAAAGAGAGTGAGATGCCAGTTACTTTCATTCAGTCAGTAGCTTCAATCATTTCTGGACGTTTTTCAATGGTAAAAATCAATGAATATTGTAAATGCACAAACAGTAATTTCTCCACATTGCAAGGTGCAATTCTGAAATTTTTTGCTTTTTCCTGCTCCTCTTAGCATGATAAAGAAGATTCAAAGAGAGTGAGATGCCAGCTCCTTTCATTCAGTCAGTAGCTTCAAACATTTCTGGTATATGAATAACATGATGTTTTTCAATGGCAAAAATCAATGAATATTGAAAATGCACAAACAGTAATTTCTCCGCATTGCAAGGTGCAATTCTGAAATTTTTTGCTTTTTCCTGCTCCTCTTAGCATGATAAAGAAGATTCAAAGAGAGTGAGATGCCAGCTCCTTTCATTCAGTCAGTAGCTTCAAACATTTCTGGTATATGAATAACATGATGTTTTTCAATGGCAAAAATCAATGAATATTGTAAATGCACAAACAGTAATTTCTCCGCATTGCAAGGTGCAATTCTGAAATTTTTTGCTTTTTCCTGCTCCTCTTAGCATGATAAAGAAGATTCAAAAAGAGTGAGATGCCAACTCCTTTCATTCAGTCAGTAGCTTCAATCATTTCTGGATGTTTTTCAATGGCAAAAATCAATGAATATTGTAAATGCACAAACAGTAATTTCTCCGCATTGCAAGGTGCAATTCTGAAATTTTTTGCTTTTTCCTGCTCCTCTTAGCATGATAAAGAAGATTCAAAGAGAGTGAGATGTCAGCTCCTTTCATTCAGTCAGTAGCTTCAAACATTTCTGGTATATGAATAACATGATGTTTTTCAATGGCAAAAATCAATGAATATTGTAAATGCACAAACAGTAATTTCTCCGCATTGCAAGGTGCAATTCTGAAATTTTTTGCTTTTTCCTGCTCCTCTTAGCATGATAAAGAAGATTCAAAGAGAGTGAGATGCCAGCTCCTTTCATTCAGTCAGTAGCTTCAATCATTTCTGGATGTTTTTCAATGGCAAAAATCAATGAATATTGTAAATGCACAAACAGTAATTTCTCCGCATTGCAAGGTGCAATTCTGAAATTTTTTGCTTTTTCCTGCTCCTCTTAGCATGATAAAGAAGATTCAAAGAGAGTGAGATGCCAGCTCCTTTCATTCAGTCAGTAGCTTCAAACATTTCTGGTATATGAATAACATGATGTTTTTCAATGGCAAAAATCAATGAATATTGTAAATGCACAAACAGTAATTTCTCCGCATTGCAAGGTGCAATTCTGAAATTTTTTGCTTTTTCCTGCTCCTCTTAGCATGATAAAGAAGATTCAAAGAGAGTGAGATGCCAGCTCCTTTCATTCAGTCAGTAGCTTCAAACATTTCTGGTATATGAATAACATGATGTTTTTCAATGGCAAAAATCAATGAATATTGTAAATGCACAAACAGTAATTTCTCCGCATTGCAAGGTGCAAGTCTGAAATTTTTTGCTTTTTCCTGCTCCTCTTAGCATGATAAAGAAGATTCAAAGAGAGTGAGATGCCAGTTACTTTCATTCAGTCAGTAGCTTCAATCATTTCTGGACGTTTTTCAATGGTAAAAATCAATGAATATTGTAAATGCACAAACAGTAATTTCTCCACATTGCAAGGTGCAATTCTGAAATTTTTTGCTTTTTCCTGCTCCTCTTAGCATGATAAAGAAGATTCAAAGAGAGTGAGATGCCAGCTCCTTTCATTCAGTCAGTAGCTTCAAACATTTCTGGTATATGAATAACATGATGTTTTTCAATGGCAAAAATCAATGAATATTGAAAATGCACAAACAGTAATTTCTCCGCATTGCAAGGTGCAATTCTGAAATTTTTTGCTTTTTCCTGCTCCTCTTAGCATGATAAAGAAGATTCAAAGAGAGTGAGATGCCAGCTCCTTTCATTCAGTCAGTAGCTTCAAACATTTCTGGTATATGAATAACATGATGTTTTTCAATGGCAAAAATCAATGAATATTGTAAATGCACAAACAGTAATTTCTCCGCATTGCAAGGTGCAATTCTGAAATTTTTTGCTTTTTCCTGCTCCTCTTAGCATGATAAAGAAGATTCAAAAAGAGTGAGATGCCAACTCCTTTCATTCAGTCAGTAGCTTCAATCATTTCTGGATGTTTTTCAATGGCAAAAATCAATGAATATTGTAAATGCACAAACAGTAATTTCTCCGCATTGCAAGGTGCAATTCTGAAATTTTTTGCTTTTTCCTGCTCCTCTTAGCATGATAAAGAAGATTCAAAGAGAGTGAGATGTCAGCTCCTTTCATTCAGTCAGTAGCTTCAAACATTTCTGGTATATGAATAACATGATGTTTTTCAATGGCAAAAATCAATGAATATTGTAAATGCACAAACAGTAATTTCTCCGCATTGCAAGGTGCAATTCTGAAATTTTTTGCTTTTTCCTGCTCCTCTTAGCATGATAAAGAAGATTCAAAGAGAGTGAGATGCCAGCTCCTTTCATTCAGTCAGTAGCTTCAATCATTTCTGGATGTTTTTCAATGGCAAAAATCAATGAATATTGTAAATGCACAAACAGTAATTTCTCCGCATTGCAAGGTGCAATTCTGAAATTTTTTGCTTTTTCCTGCTCCTCTTAGCATGATAAAGAAGATTCAAAGAGAGTGAGATGCCAGCTCCTTTCATTCAGTCAGTAGCTTCAAACATTTCTGGTATATGAATAACATGATGTTTTTCAATGGCAAAAATCAATGAATATTGTAAATGCACAAACAGTAATTTCTCCGCATTGCAAGGTGCAAGTCTGAAATTTTTTTGCTTTTTCCTGCTCCTCTTAGCATGATAAAGAAGATTCAAAGAGAGTGAGATGCCAGCTACTTTCATTCAGTCAGTAGCTTCAATCATTTCTGGACGTTTTTCAATGGTAAAAATCAATGAATATTGTAAATGCACAAACAGTAATTTCTCCACATTGCAAGGTGCAATTCTGAAATTTTTTGCTTTTTCCTGCTCCTCTTAGCATGATAAAGAAGATTCAAAGAGAGTGAGATGCCAGCTCCTTTCATTCAGGCAGTAGCTTCAAACATTTCTGGTATATGAATAACATGATGTTTTTCAATGGCAAAAATCAATGAATATTGTAAATGCACAAACAGTAATTTCTCCGCATTGCAAGGTGCAATTCTGAAATTTTTTGCTTTTTCCTGCTCCTCTTAGCATGATAAAGAAGATTCAAAGAGAGTGAGATGCCAGCTCCTTTCATTCAGTCAGTAGCTTCAAACATTTCTGGTATATGAATAACATGATGTTTTTCAATGGCAAAAATCAATGAATATTGTAAATGCACAAACAGTAATTTCTCCGCATTGCAAGGTGCAAGTCTGAAATTTTTTGCTTTTTCCTGCTCCTCTTAGCATGATAAAGAAGATTCAAAGAGAGTGAGATGCCAGCTACTTTCATTCAGTCAGTAGCTTCAATCATTTCTGGACGTTTTTCAATGGTAAAAATCAATGAATATTGTAAATGCACAAACAGTAATTTCTCCACATTGCAAGGTGCAATTCTGAAATTTTTTGCTTTTTCCTGCTCCTCTTAGCATGATAAAGAAGATTCAAAGAGAGTGAGATGCCAGCTCCTTTCATTCAGTCAGTAGCTTCAAACATTTCTGGTATATGAATAACATGATGTTTTTCAATGGCAAAAATCAATGAATATTGTAAATGCACAAACAGTAATTTCTCCGCATTGCAAGGTGCAATTCTGAAATTTTTTGCTTTTTCCTGCTCCTCTTAGCATGATAAAGAAGATTCAAAGAGAGTGAGATGCCAGCTCCTTTCATTCAGTCAGTAGCTTCAATCATTTCTGGATGTTTTTCAATGGCAAAAATCAATGAATATTGTAAATGCACAAACTGTAATTTCTCCGCATTGCAAGGTGCAATTCTGAAATTTTTTGCTTTTTCCTGCTCCTCTTAGCATGATAAAGAAGATTCAAAGAGAGTGAGATGCCAGCTCCTTTCATTCAGTCAGTAGCTTCAATCATTTCTGGACGTTTTTCAATGGCAAAAACCAATGAATATTGTAAATGCACAAACAGTAATTTCTCCGCATTGCAAGGTGCAATTCTGAAATTTTTTGCTTTTTCCTGCTCCTCTTAGCATGATAAAGAAGATTCAAAGAGAGTGAGATGCCAGCTCCTTTCATTCAGTCAGTACCTTCAATCATTTCTGGACGTTTTTCAATGGCAAAAATCAATGAATATTGTAAATGCACAAACAGTAATTTCTCCGCATTGCAAGGTGCAATTCTGAAATTTTTTGCTTTTTCCCGCTCCTCTTAGCATGATAAAGAAGATTCAAAGAGAGTGAGGTGCCAGCTCCTTTCATTCAGTCAGTAGCTTCAAACATTTCTGGTATATGAATAACATGTTTTTCAATGGCAAAAATCAATGAATATTGTAAATGCACAAACAGTAATTTCTCCGCATTGCAAGGTGCAATTCTGAAATTTTTTGCTTTTTCCTGCTCCTCTTAGCATGATAAAGAAGATTCAAAGAGAGTGAGATGCCAGCTCCTTTCATTCAGTCAGTAGCTTCAATCATTTCTGGACGTTTTTCAATGGCAAAAATCAATGAATATTGTAAATGCACAAACAGTAATTTCTCCGCATTGCAAGGTGCAATTCTGAAATTTTTTGCTTTTTCCTGCTCCTCTTAGCATGATAAAGAAGATTCAAAGAGAGTGAGATGTCAGCTCCTTTCATTCAGTCAGTAGCTTCAAACATTTCTGGTACATGAATAACATGATGTTTTTCAATGGCAAAAATCAATGAATATTGTAAATGCACAAACAGTAATTTCTCCGCATTGCAAGGTGCAATTCTGAAATTTTTTGCTTTTTCCTGCTCCTCTTAGCATGATAAAGAAGATTCAAAGAGAGTGAGATGCCAGCTCCTTTCATTCAGTCAGTAGCTTCAATCATTTCTGGATGTTTTTCAATGGCAAAAATCAATGAATATTGTAAATGCACAAACAGTAATTTCTCCGCATTGCAAGGTGCAATTCTGAAATTTTTTGCTTTTTCCTGCTCCTCTTAGCATGATAAAGAAGATTCAAGGAGAGTGAGATGCCAGCTCCTTTCGTTCAGTCAGTAGCTTCAATCATTTCTGGACGTTTTTCAATGGCAAAAATCATTGAATATTATAAATGCACAAACAGTAATTTCTCCGCATTGCAAGGTGCAATTCTGAAATTTTTTGCTTTTTCCCGCTCCTCTTAGCATGATAAAGAAGATTCAAAGAGAGTGAGGTGCCAGCTCCTTTCATTCAGTCAGTAGCTTCAAACATTTCTGGTATATGAATAACATGTTTTTCAATGGCAAAAATCAATGAATATTGTAAATGCACAAACAGTAATTTCTCCGCATTGCAAGGTGCAATTCTGAAATTTTTTGCTTTTTCCTGCTCCTCTTAGCATGATAAAGAAGATTCAAAGAGAGTGAGATGCCAGCTCCTTTCATTCAGTCAGTAGCTTCAATCATTTCTGGACGTTTTTCAATGGCAAAAATCAATGAATATTGTAAATGCACAAACAGTAATTTCTCCGCATTGCAAGGTGCAATTCTGAAATTTTTTGCTTTTTCCTGCTCCTCTTAGCATGATAAAGAAGATTCAAAGAGAGTGAGATGTCAGCTCCTTTCATTCAGTCAGTAGCTTCAAACATTTCTGGTATATGAATAACATGATGTTTTTCAATGGCAAAAATCAATGAATATTGTAAATGCACAAACAGTAATTTCTCCGCATTGCAAGGTGCAATTCTGAAATTTTTTGCTTTTTCCTGCTCCTCTTAGCATGATAAAGAAGATTCAAAGAGAGTGAGATGCCAGCTCCTTTCATTCAGTCAGTAGCTTCAATCATTTCTGGATGTTTTTCAATGGCAAAAATCAATGAATATTGTAAATGCACAAACAGTAATTTCTCCGCATTGCAAGGTGCAATTCTGAAATTTTTTGCTTTTTCCTGCTCCTCTTAGCATGATAAAGAAGATTCAAAGAGAGTGAGATGCCAGCTCCTTTCGTTCAGTCAGTAGCTTCAATCATTTCTGGACGTTTTTCAATGGCAAAAATCATTGAATATTATAAATGCACAAACAGTAATTTCTCCGCATTGCAAGGTGCAATTCTGAAATTTTTTACTTTTTCCTGCTCCTCTTAGCATGATAAAGAAGATTCAAAGAGAGTGAGATGCCAGCTCCTTTCATTCAGTCAGTAGCTTCAATCATTTCTGGTATATGAATAACATGATGTTTTTCAATGGCAAAAATCAATGAATATTGTAAATGCACAAACAGTAATTTCTCCGCATTGCAAGGTGCAATTCTGAAATTTTTTGCTTTTTCCTGCTCCTCTTAGCATGATAAAGAAGATTCAAAGAGAGTGAGATGCCAGCTCCTTTCATTCAGTCAGTAGCTTCAAACATTTCTGGTATATGAATAACATGATGTTTTTCAATGGCAAAAATCAATGAATATTGTAAATGCACAAACAGTAATTTCTCCGCATTGCAAGGTGCAAGTCTGAAATTTTTTGCTTTTTCCTGCTCCTCTTAGCATGATAAAGAAGATTCAAAGAGAGTGAGATGCCAGCTACTTTCATTCAGTCAGTAGCTTCAATCATTTCTGGACGTTTTTCAATGGTAAAAATCAATGAATATTGTAAATGCACAAACAGTAATTTCTCCACATTGCAAGGTGCAATTCTGAAATTTTTTGCTTTTTCCTGCTCCTCTTAGCATGATAAAGAAGATTCAAAGAGAGTGAGATGCCAGCTCCTTTCATTCAGTCAGTAGCTTCAAACATTTCTGGTATATGAATAACATGATGTTTTTCAATGGCAAAAATCAATGAATATTGTAAATGCACAAACAGTAATTTCTCCGCATTGCAAGGTGCAATTCTGAAATTTTTTGCTTTTTCCTGCTCCTCTTAGCATGATAAAGAAGATTCAAAGAGAGTGAGATGCCAGCTCCTTTCATTCAGTCAGTAGCTTCAAACATTTCTGGTATATGAATAACATGATGTTTTTCAATGGCAAAAATCAATGAATATTGTAAATGCACAAACAGTAATTTCTCCGCATTGCAAGGTGCAAGTCTGAAATTTTTTGCTTTTTCCTGCTCCTCTTAGCATGATAAAGAAGATTCAAAGAGAGTGAGATGCCAGCTACTTTCATTCAGTCAGTAGCTTCAATCATTTCTGGACGTTTTTCAATGGTAAAAATCAATGAATATTGTAAATGCACAAACAGTAATTTCTCCACATTGCAAGGTGCAATTCTGAAATTTTTTGCTTTTTCCTGCTCCTCTTAGCATGATAAAGAAGATTCAAAGAGAGTGAGATGCCAGCTCCTTTCATTCAGTCAGTAGCTTCAATAATTTCTGGATGTTTTTCAATGGCAAAAATCAATGAATATTGTAAATGCACAAACTGTAATTTCTCCGCATTGCAAGGTGCAATTCTGAAATTTTTTGCTTTTTCCTGCTCCTCTTAGCATGATAAAGAAGATTCAAAGAGAGTGAGATGCCAGCTCCTTTCATTCAGTCAGTAGCTTCGTTGATTTTTGCCATTGAAAAACGTCCAGAAATGATTGAAGCTACTGACTGAATGAAAGGAGCTGGCATCTCACTCTCTTTGAATCTTCTTTATCATGCTAAGAGGAGCAGGAAAAAGCAAAAAATTTCAGAATTGCACCTTGCAATGCGGAGAAATTACAGTTTGTGCATTTACAATATTCATTGATTTTTGCCATTGAAAAACGTCCAGAAATGATTGAAGCTACTGACTGAATGAAAGGAGCTGGCATCTCACTCTCTTTGAATCTTCTTTATCATGCTAAGAGGAGCAGGAAAAAGCAAAAAATTTCAGAATTGCACCTTGCAATGTGGAGAAATTACTGTTTGTGCATTTACAATATTCATTGATTTTTACCATTGAAAAACGTCCAGAAATGATTGAAGCTACTGACTGAATGAAAGTAGCTGGCATCTCACTCTCTTTGAATCTTCTTTATTATGCTAAGAGGAGCAGGAAAAAGCAAAAAATTTCAGACTTGCACCTTGCAATGCGGAGAAATTACTGTTTGTGCATTTACAATATTCATTGATTTTTGCCATTGAAAAACATCATGTTATTCATATACCAGAAATGTTTGAAGCTACTGACTGAATGAAAGGAGCTGGCATCTCACTCTCTTTGAATCTTCTTTATCATGCTAAGAGGAGCAGAAAAAAGCAAAAAATTTCAGACTTGCACCTTGCAATGCGGAGAAATTACTGTTTGTGCATTTACAATATTCATTGATTTTTGCCATTGAAAAACATCATGTTATTCATATACCAGAAATGTTTGAAGCTACTGACTGAATGAAAGGAGCTGGCATCTCACTCTCTTTGAATCTTCTTTATCATGCTAAGAGGAGCAGGAAAAAGCAAAAAATTTCAGAATTGCACCTTGCAATGCGGAGAAATTACTGTTTGTGCATTTACAATATTCATTGATTTTTGCCATTGAAAAACGTCCAGAAATGATTGAAGGTACTGACTGAATGAAAGGAGCTGGCATCTCACTCTCTTTGAATCTTCTTTATCATGCTAAGAGGAGCAGGAAAAAGCAAAAAATTTCAGAATTGCAACTTGCAATGCGGAGAAATTACTGTTTGTGCATTTACAATATTCATTGATTTTTGCCATTGAAAAACGTCCAGAAATGATTGAAGCTACTGACTGAATGAAAGGAGCTGGCATCTCACTCTCTTTGAATCTTCTTTATCATGCTAAGTGGAGCAGGAAAAAGCAAAAAATTTCAGAATTGCACCTTGCAATGCGGAGAAATTACAGTTTGTGCATTTACAATATTCATTGATTTTTGCCATTGAAAAACGTCCAGAAATGATTGAAGCTACTGACTGAATGAAAGGAGCTGGCATCTCACTCTCTTTGAATCTTCTTTATCATGCTAAGAGGAGCAGGAAAAAGCAAAAAATTTCAGAATTGCACCTTGCAATGCGGAGAAATTACTGTTTGTGCATTTACAATATTCGTTGATTTTTGCCATTGAAAAACGTCCAGAAATGATTGAAGCTACTGACTGAATGAAAGGAGCTGGCATCTCACTCTCTTTGAATCTTCTTTATCATGCTAAGAGGAGCAGGAAAAAGCAAAAAATTTCAGAATTGCACCTTGCAATGCGGAGAAATTACAGTTTGTGCATTTACAATATTCATTGATTTTTGCCATTGAAAAACGTCCAGAAATGATTGAAGCTACTGACTGAATGAAAGGAGCTGGCATCTCACTCTCTTTGAATCTTCTTTATCATGCTAAGAGGAGCAGGAAAAAGCAAAAAATTTCAGAATTGCACCTTGCAATGCGGAGAATTTACTGTTTGTGCATTTACAATATTCATTGATTTTTGCCATTGAAAAACATGTTATTCATATACCAGAAATGTTTGAAGCTCCTGACTGAATGAAAGGAGCTGGCACCTCACTCTCTTTGAATCTTCTTTATCATGCTAAGAGGAGCAGGAAAAAGCAAAAAATTTCAGAATTGCACCTTGCAATGCGGAGAAATTACTGTTTGTGCATTTACAATATTCATTGATTTTTGCCATTGAAAAACGTCCAGAAATGATTGAAGCTACTGACTGAATGAAAGGAGCTGGCATCTCACTCTCTTTGAATCTTCTTTATCATGCTAAGAGGAGCAGGAAAAAGCAAAAAATTTCAGAATTGCACCTTGCAATGCGGAGAAATTACTGTTTGTGCATTTACAATATTCATTGATTTTTGCCATTGAAAAATGTCCAGAAATGATTGAAGCTACTGACTGAATGAAAGGAGCTGGCATCTCACTCTCTTTGAATCTTCTTTATCATGCTAAGAGGAGCAGGAAAAAGCAAAAAATTTCAGAATTGCGCCTTGCAATGCGGAGAAATTACTGTTTGTGCATTTACAAAATTCATTGATTTTTGCCATTGAAAAACATCATGTTATTCATATACCAGAAATGATTGAAGCTACTGACTGAAGGAAAGGAGCTGGCATCTCACTCTCTTTGAATCTTCTTTATCATGCTAAGAGGAGCAGGAAAAAGCAAAAAATTTCAGAATTGCACCTTGCAATGCGGAGAATTTACTGTTTGTGCATTTACAATATTCATTGATTTTTGCCATTGAAAAACGTCCAGAAATTATTGAAGATACTGACTGAATGAAAGGAGCTGGCATCTCACTCTCTTTGAATCTTCTTTATCATGCTAAGAGGAGCAGGAAAAAGCAAAAAATTTCAGAATTGCACCTTGCAATGCGGAGAAATTACAGTTTGTGCATTTACAATATTCATTGATTTTTGCCATTGAAAAACGTCCAGAAATGATTGAAGCTACTGACTGAATGAAAGGAGCTGGCATCTCACTCTCTTTGAATCTTCTTTATCATGCTAAGAGGAGCAGGAAAAAGCAAAAAATTTCAGAATTGCACCTTGCAATGCGGAGAAATTACTGTTTGTGCATTTACAATATTCATTGATTTTTGCCATTGAAAAACGTCCAGAAATGATTGTAGCTACTGACTGAATGAAAGGAGCTGGCATCTCACTCTCTTTGAATCTTCTTTATCATGCTAAGAGGAGCAGGAAAAAGCAAAAAATTTCAGAATTGCACCTTGCAATGCGGAGAAATTACTGTTTGTGCATTTACAATATTCATTGATTTTTGCCACTGAAAAATGTCCAGAAATGATTGAAGCTACTGACTGAATGAAAGGAGCTGGCATCTCACTCTCTTTGAATCTTCTTTATCATGCTAAGAGGAGCAGGAAAAAGCAAAAAATTTCAGAATTGCGCCTTGCAATGCGGAGAAATTACTGTTTGTGCATTTACAAAATTCATTGATTTTTGCCATTGAAAAACATCATGTTATTCATATACCAGAAATGATTGAAGCTACTGACTGAAGGAAAGGAGCTGGCATCTCACTCTCTTTGAATCTTCTTTATCATGCTAAGAGGAGCAGGAAAAAGCAAAAAATTTCAGAATTGCACCTTGCAATGCGGAGAAATTACTGTTTGTGCATTTACAATATTCATTGATTTTTGCGATTGAAAAACCATGTTATTCATATACCAGAAATGATTGAAGCTACTGACTGAATGAAAGGAGCTGGCATCTCACTCTCTTTGAATCTTCTTTATCATGCTAAGAGGAGCAGGAAAAAGCAAAAAATTTCAGAATTGCACCTTGCAATGCGGAGAAATTACAGTTTGTGCATTTACAATATTCATTGATTTTTGCCATTGAAAAACGTCCAGAAATGATTGAAGCTACTGACTGAATGAAAGGAGCTGGCATCTCACTCTCTTTGAATCTTCTTTATCATGCTAAGAGGAGCAGGAAAAAGCAAAAAATTTCAGAATTGCACCTTGCAATGCGGAGAAATTACTGTTTGTGCATTTACAATATTCATTGATTTTTGCCATTGAAAAACGTCCAGAAATGATTGAAGGTACTGACTGAATGAAAGGAGCTGGCATCTCACTCTCTTTGAATCTTCTTTATCATGCTAAGAGGAGCAGGAAAAAGCAAAAAATTTCAGAATTGCACCTTGCAATGCGGAGAAATTACTGTTTGTGCATTTACAATATTCATTGATTTTTGCCATTGAAAAACGTCCAGAAATGATTGAAGCTACTGACTGAATGAAAGGAGCTGGCATCTCACTCTCTTTGAATCTTCTTTATCATGCTAAGAGGAGCAGGAAAAAGCAAAAAATTTCAGAATTGCACCTTGCAATGCGGAGAAATTACTGTTTGTGCATTTACAATATTCATTGATTTTTGCCATTGAAAAATGTCCAGAAATGATTGAAGCTACTGACTGAATGAAAGGAGCTGGCATCTCACTCTCTTTGAATCTTCTTTATCATGCTAAGAGGAGCAGGAAAAAGCAAAAAATTTCAGAATTGCGCCTTGCAATGCGGAGAAATTACTGTTTGTGCATTTACAAAATTCATTGATTTTTGCCATTGAAAAACATCATGTTATTCATATACCAGAAATGATTGAAGCTACTGACTGAAGGAAAGGATCTGGCATCTCACTCTCTTTGAATCTTCTTTATCATGCTTAGAGGAGCAGGAAAAAGCAAAAAATTTCAGAATTGCACCTTGCAATGCGGAGAAATTACTGTTTGTGCATTTACAATATTCATTGATTTTTGCCATTGAAAAACGTCCAGAAATGATTGAAGCTACTGACTGAATGAAAGGAGCTGGCATCTCACTCTCTTTGAATCTTCTTTATCATGCTAAGAGGAGCAGGAAAAAGCAAAAAATTTCAGAATTGCACCTTGCAATGCGGAGAAATTACTGTTTGTGCATTTACAATATTCATTGATTTTTGCTATTGAAAAACATCATGTTATTCATATACCAGAAATGATTGAAGCTACTGACTGAATGAAAGGAGCTGGCATCTCACTCTCTTTGAATCTTCTTTATCATGCTAAGAGGAGCAGGAAAAAGCAAAAAATTTCAGAATTGCACCTTGCAATGCGGAGAAATTACAGTTTGTGCATTTACAATATTCATTGATTTTTGCCATTGAAAAACGTCCAGAAATGATTGAAGCTACTGACTGAATGAAAGGAGCTGGCATCTCACTCTCTTTGAATCTTCTTTATCATGCTAAGAGGAGCAGGAAAAAGCAAAAAATTTCAGAATTGCACCTTGCAATGCGGAGAAATTACTGTTTGTGCATTTACAATATTCATTGATTTTTGCCATTGAAAAACGTCCAGAAATGATTGAAGGTACTGACTGAATGAAAGGAGCTGGCATCTCACTCTCTTTGAATCTTCTTTATCATGCTAAGAGGAGCAGGAAAAAGCAAAAAATTTCAGAATTGCGCCTTGCAATGCGGAGAAATTACTCTTTGTGCATTTACAAAATTCATTGATTTTTGCCATTGAAAAACATCATGTTATTCATATACCAGAAATGATTGAAGCTACTGACTGAAGGAAAGGATCTGGCATCTCACTCTCTTTGAATCTTCTTTATCATGCTAAGAGGAGCAGGAAAAAGCAAAAAATTTCAGAATTGCACCTTGCAATGCGGAGAAATTACTGTTTGTGCATTTACAATATTCATTGATTTTTGCCATTGAAAAACGTCCAGAAATGATTGAAGCTACTGACTGAATGAAAGTAGCTGGCATCTCACTCTCTTTGAATCTTCTTTATCATGCTAAGAGGAGCAGGAAAAAGCAAAAAATTTCAGAATTGCACCTTGCAATGCGGAGAAATTACTGTTTGTGCATTTACAATATTCATTGATTTTTGCCATTGAAAAACGTCCAGAAATGATTGAAGCTACTGACTGAATGAAAGGAGCTGGCATCTCACTCTCTTTGAATCTTCTTTATCATGCTAAGAGGAGCAGGAAAAAGCAAAAAATTTCAGAATTGCACCTTGCAATGCGGAGAAATTACTGTTTGTGCATTTACAATATTCATTGATTTTTGCCATTGAAAAATGTCCAGAAATGATTGAAGCTACTGACTGAATGAAAGGAGCTGGCATCTCACTCTCTTTGAATCTTCTTTATCATGCTAAGAGGAGCAGGAAAAAGCAAAAAATTTCAGAATTGCGCCTTGCAATGCGGAGAAATTACTGTTTGTGCATTTACAAAATTCATTGATTTTTGCCATTGAAAAACATCATGTTATTCATATACCAGAAATGATTGAAGCTACTGACTGAAGGAAAGGATCTGGCATCTCACTCTCTTTGAATCTTCTTTATCATGCTAAGAGGAGCAGGAAAAAGCAAAAAATTTCAGAATTGCACCTTGCAATGCAGAGAAATTACTGTTTGTGCATTTACAATATTCATTGATTTTTGTCATTGAAAAACGTCCAGAAATGATTGAAGCTACTGACTGAATGAAAGGAGCTGGCACCTCACTCTCTTTGAATCTTCTTTATCATGCTAAGAGGAGCAGGAAAAAGCAAAAAATTTCAGAATTGCACCTTGCAATGCGGAGAAATTACTGTTTGTGCATTTACAATATTCATTGATTTTTGCCATTGAAAAACGTCCAGAAATGATTGAAGCTACTGACTGAAAGAAAGGAGCTGGCATCTCACTCTCTTTGAATCTTCTTTATCATGCTAAGAGGAGCAGGAAAAAGCAAAAAATTTCAGAATTGCACCTTGCAATGCGGAGAAATTACTGTTTGTGCATTTACAATATTCATTGATTTTTGCCATTGAAAAATGTCCAGAAATGATTGAAGCTACTGACTGAATGAAAGGAGCTGGCATCTCACTCTCTTTGAATCTTCTTTATCATGCTAAGAGGAGCAGGAAAAAGCAAAAAATTTCAGAATTGCGCCTTGCAATGCGGAGAAATTACTGTTTGTGCATTTACAAATTTCATTGATTTTTGCCATTGAAAAACATCATGTTATTCATATACCAGAAATGATTGAAGCTACTGACTGAAGGAAAGGAGCTGGCATCTCACTCTCTTTGAATCTTCTTTATCATGCTAAGAGGAGCAGGAAAAAGCAAAAAATTTCAGAATTGCAACTTGCAATGCGGAGAATTTACTGTTTGTGCATTTACAATATTCATTGATTTTTGCCATTGAAAAACGTCCAGAAATGATTGAAGCTACTGACTGAATGAAAGGAGCTGGCATCTCACTCTCTTTGAATCTTCTTTATCATGCTAAGAGGAGCAGGAAAAAGCAAAAAATTTCAGAATTGCACCTTGCAATGCGGAGAAATTACAGTTTGTGCATTTACAATATTCATTGATTTTTGCCATTGAAAAACGTCCAGAAATGATTGAAGCTACTGACTGAATGAAAGGAGCTGGCATCTCACTCTCTTTGAATCTTCTTTATCATGCTAAGAGGAGCAGGAAAAAGCAAAAACTTTCAGAATTGCACCTTGCAATGCGGAGAAATTACTGTTTGTGCATTTACAATATTCGTTGATTTTTGCCATTGAAAAACGTCCAGAAATGATTGAAGCTACTGACTGAATGAAAGGAGCTGGCATCTCACTCTCTTTAAATCTTCTTTATCATGCTAAGAGGAGCAGGAAAAAGCAAAAAATTTCAGAATTGCACCTTGCAATGCGGAGAAATTACAGTTTGTGCATTTACAATATTCATTGATTTTTGCCATTGAAAAACGTCCAGAAATGATTGAAGCTACTGACTGAATGAAAGGAGCTGGCATCTCACTCTCTTTGAATCTTCTTTATCATGCTAAGAGGAGCAGGAAAAAGCAAAAAATTTCAGAATTGCACCTTGCAATGCGGAGAAATTACTGTTTGTGCATTTACAATATTCATTGATTTTTGCCATTGAAAAACATGTTATTCATATACCAGAAATGTTTGAAGCTCCTGACTGAATGAAAGGAGCTGGCACCTCACTCTCTTTGAATCTTCTTTATCATGCTAAGAGGAGCAGGAAAAAGCAAAAAATTTCAGAATTGCACCTTGCAATGCGGAGAAATTACTGTTTGTGCATTTACAATATTCATTGATTTTTGCCATTGAAAAACGTCCAGAAATGATTGTAGCTACTGACTGAATGAAAGGAGCTGGCATCTCACTCTCTTTGAATCTTCTTTATCATGCTAAGAGGAGCAGGAAAAAGCAAAAAATTTCAGAATTGCACCTTGCAATGCGGAGAAATTACTGTTTGTGCATTTACAATATTCATTGATTTTTGCCACTGAAAAATGTCCAGAAATGATTGAAGCTACTGACTGAATGAAAGGAGCTGGCATCTCACTCTCTTTGAATCTTCTTTATCATGCTAAGAGGAGCAGGAAAAAGCAAAAAATTTCAGAATTGCGCCTTGCAATGCGGAGAAATTACTGTTTGTGCATTTACAAAATTCATTGATTTTTGCCATTGAAAAACATCATGTTATTCATATACCAGAAATGATTGAAGCTACTGACTGAAGGAAAGGAGCTGGCATCTCACTCTCTTTGAATCTTCTTTATCATGCTAAGAGGAGCAGGAAAAAGCAAAAAATTTCAGAATTGCACCTTGCAATGCGGAGAAATTACTGTTTGTGCATTTACAATATTCATTGATTTTTGCGATTGAAAAACCATGTTATTCATATACCAGAAATGATTGAAGCTACTGACTGAATGAAAGGAGCTGGCATCTCACTCTCTTTGAATCTTCTTTATCATGCTAAGAGGAGCAGGAAAAAGCAAAAAATTTCAGAATTGCACCTTGCAATGCGGAGAAATTACAGTTTGTGCATTTACAATATTCATTGATTTTTGCCATTGAAAAACGTCCAGAAATGATTGAAGCTACTGACTGAATGAAAGGAGCTGGCATCTCACTCTCTTTGAATCTTCTTTATCATGCTAAGAGGAGCAGGAAAAAGCAAAAAATTTCAGAATTGCACCTTGCAATGCGGAGAAATTACTGTTTGTGCATTTACAATATTCATTGATTTTTGCCATTGAAAAACGTCCAGAAATGATTGAAGGTACTGACTGAATGAAAGGAGCTGGCATCTCACTCTCTTTGAATCTTCTTTATCATGCTAAGAGGAGCAGGAAAAAGCAAAAAATTTCAGAATTGCACCTTGCAATGCGGAGAAATTACTGTTTGTGCATTTACAATATTCATTGATTTTTGCCATTGAAAAACGTCCAGAAATGATTGAAGCTACTGACTGAATGAAAGGAGCTGGCATCTCACTCTCTTTGAATCTTCTTTATCATGCTAAGAGGAGCAGGAAAAAGCAAAAAATTTCAGAATTGCACCTTGCAATGCGGAGAAATTACTGTTTGTGCATTTACAATATTCATTGATTTTTGCCATTGAAAAATGTCCAGAAATGATTGAAGCTACTGACTGAATGAAAGGAGCTGGCATCTCACTCTCTTTGAATCTTCTTTATCATGCTAAGAGGAGCAGGAAAAAGCAAAAAATTTCAGAATTGCGCCTTGCAATGCGGAGAAATTACTGTTTGTGCATTTACAAAATTCATTGATTTTTGCCATTGAAAAACATCATGTTATTCATATACCAGAAATGATTGAAGCTACTGACTGAAGGAAAGGATCTGGCATCTCACTCTCTTTGAATCTTCTTTATCATGCTTAGAGGAGCAGGAAAAAGCAAAAAATTTCAGAATTGCACCTTGCAATGCGGAGAAATTACTGTTTGTGCATTTACAATATTCATTGATTTTTGCCATTGAAAAACGTCCAGAAATGATTGAAGCTACTGACTGAATGAAAGGAGCTGGCATCTCACTCTCTTTGAATCTTCTTTATCATGCTAAGAGGAGCAGGAAAAAGCAAAAAATTTCAGAATTGCACCTTGCAATGCGGAGAAATTACTGTTTGTGCATTTACAATATTCATTGATTTTTGCTATTGAAAAACATCATGTTATTCATATACCAGAAATGATTGAAGCTACTGACTGAATGAAAGGAGCTGGCATCTCACTCTCTTTGAATCTTCTTTATCATGCTAAGAGGAGCAGGAAAAAGCAAAAAATTTCAGAATTGCACCTTGCAATGCGGAGAAATTACAGTTTGTGCATTTACAATATTCATTGATTTTTGCCATTGAAAAACGTCCAGAAATGATTGAAGCTACTGACTGAATGAAAGGAGCTGGCATCTCACTCTCTTTGAATCTTCTTTATCATGCTAAGAGGAGCAGGAAAAAGCAAAAAATTTCAGAATTGCACCTTGCAATGCGGAGAAATTACTGTTTGTGCATTTACAATATTCATTGATTTTTGCCATTGAAAAACGTCCAGAAATGATTGAAGGTACTGACTGAATGAAAGGAGCTGGCATCTCACTCTCTTTGAATCTTCTTTATCATGCTAAGAGGAGCAGGAAAAAGCAAAAAATTTCAGAATTGCGCCTTGCAATGCGGAGAAATTACTCTTTGTGCATTTACAAAATTCATTGATTTTTGCCATTGAAAAACATCATGTTATTCATATACCAGAAATGATTGAAGCTACTGACTGAAGGAAAGGATCTGGCATCTCACTCTCTTTGAATCTTCTTTATCATGCTAAGAGGAGCAGGAAAAAGCAAAAAATTTCAGAATTGCACCTTGCAATGCGGAGAAATTACTGTTTGTGCATTTACAATATTCATTGATTTTTGCCATTGAAAAACGTCCAGAAATGATTGAAGCTACTGACTGAATGAAAGGAGCTGGCATCTCACTCTCTTTGAATCTTCTTTATCATGCTAAGAGGAGCAGGAAAAAGCAAAAAATTTCAGAATTGCACCTTGCAATGCGGAGAAATTACTGTTTGTGCATTTACAATATTCATTGATTTTTGCCATTGAAAAACGTCCAGAAATGATTGAAGCTACTGACTGAATGAAAGGAGCTGGCATCTCACTCTCTTTGAATCTTCTTTATCATGCTAAGAGGAGCAGGAAAAAGCAAAAAATTTCAGAATTGCACCTTGCAATGCGGAGAAATTACTGTTTGTGCATTTACAATATTCATTGATTTTTGCCATTGAAAAATGTCCAGAAATGATTGAAGCTACTGACTGAATGAAAGGAGCTGGCATCTCACTCTCTTTGAATCTTCTTTATCATGCTAAGAGGAGCAGGAAAAAGCAAAAAATTTCAGAATTGCGCCTTGCAATGCGGAGAAATTACTGTTTGTGCATTTACAAAATTCATTGATTTTTGCCATTGAAAAACATCATGTTATTCATATACCAGAAATGATTGAAGCTACTGACTGAAGGAAAGGATCTGGCATCTCACTCTCTTTGAATCTTCTTTATCATGCTAAGAGGAGCAGGAAAAAGCAAAAAATTTCAGAATTGCACCTTGCAATGCAGAGAAATTACTGTTTGTGCATTTACAATATTCATTGATTTTTGTCATTGAAAAACGTCCAGAAATGATTGAAGCTACTGACTGAATGAAAGGAGCTGGCATCTCACTCTCTTTGAATCTTCTTTATCATGCTAAGAGGAGCAGGAAAAAGCAAAAAATTTCAGAATTGCACCTTGCAATGCGGAGAAATTACTGTTTGTGCATTTACAATATTCATTGATTTTTGCCATTGAAAAATGTCCAGAAATGATTGAAGCTACTGACTGAATGAAAGGAGCTGGCATCTCACTCTCTTTGAATCTTCTTTATCATGCTAAGAGGAGCAGGAAAAAGCAAAAAATTTCAGAATTGCACATTGCAATGCGGAGAAATTACTGTTTGTGCATTTACAATATTCATTGATTTTTGCCATTGAAAAACGTCCAGAAATGATTGAAGCTACTGACTGAATGAAAGGAGCTGGCATCTCACTCTCTTTGAATCTTCTTTATCATGCTAAGAGGAGCAGGAAAAAGCAAAAAATTTCAGAATTGCACCTTGCAATGCGGAGAAATTACTGTTTGTGCATTTACAATATTCATTGATTTTTGCCATTGAAAAACGTCCAGAAATGATTGAAGCTACTGACTGAATGAAAGGAGCTGGCATCTCACTCTCTTTGAATCTTCTTTATCATGCTAAGAGGAGCAGGAAAAAGCAAAAAATTTCAGAATTGCACCTTGCAATGCGGAGAAATTACTGTTTGTGCATTTACAATATTCATTGATTTTTGCCATTGAAAAATGTCCAGAAATGATTGAAGCTACTGACTGAATGAAAGGAGCTGGCATCTCACTCTCTTTGAATTTCTTTATCATGCTAAGAGGAGCAGGAAAAAGCAAAAAATTTCAGAATTGCGCCTTGCAATGCGGAGAAATTACTGTTTGTGCATTTACAAAATTCATTGATTTTTGCCATTGAAAAACATCATGTTATTCATATACCAGAAATGATTGAAGCTACTGACTGAAGGAAAGGATCTGGCATCTCACTCTCTTTGAATCTTCTTTATCATGCTAAGAGGAGCAGGAAAAAGCAAAAAATTTCAGAATTGCACCTTGCAATGCGGAGAAATTACTGTTTGTGCATTTACAATATTCATTGATTTTTGCCATTGAAAAACGTCCAGAAATGATTGAAGCTACTGACTGAATGAAAGGAGCTGGCATCTCACTCTCTTTGAATCTTCTTTATCATGCTAAGAGGAGCAGGAAAAAGCAAAAAAATTCAGAATTGCACCTTGCAATGCGGAGAAATTACTGTTTGTGCATTTACAATATTCATTGATTTTTGCCATTGAAAAACGTCCAGAAATGATTGAAGCTACTGACTGAATGAAAGGAGCTGGCATCTCACTCTCTTTGAATCTTCTTTATCATGCTAAGAGGAGCAGGAAAAAGCAAAAAATTTCAGAATTGCACCTTGCAATGCGGAGAAATTACTGTTTGTGCATTTACAATATTCATTGATTTTTGCCATTGAAAAATGTCCAGAAATGATTGAAGCTACTGACTGAATGAAAGGAGCTGGCATCTCACTCTCTTTGAATCTTCTTTATCATGCTAAGAGGAGCAGGAAAAAGCAAAAAATTTCAGAATTGCGCCTTGCAATGCGGAGAAATTACTGTTTGTGCATTTACAAAATTCATTGATTTTTGCCATTGAAAAACATCATGTTATTCATATACCAGAAATGATTGAAGCTACTGACTGAAGGAAAGGATCTGGCATCTCACTCTCTTTGAATCTTCTTTATCATGCTAAGAGGAGCAGGAAAAAGCAAAAAATTTCAGAATTGCACCTTGCAATGCGGAGAAATTACTGTTTGTGCATTTACAATATTCATTGATTTTTGCCATTGAAAAACGTCCAGAAATGATTGAAGCTACTGACTGAATGAAAGGAGCTGGCATCTCACTCTCTTTGAATCTTCTTTATCATGCTAAGAGGAGCAGGAAAAAGCGAAAAATTTCAGAATTGCACCTTGCAATGCGGAGAAATTACTGTTTGTGCATTTACAATATTCATTGATTTTTGCGATTGAAAAACATCATGTTATTCATATACCAGAAATGATTGAAGCTACTGACTGAATGAAAGGAGCTGGCATCTCACTCTCTTTGAATCTTCTTTATCATGCTAAGAGGAGCAGGAAAAAGTAAAAAATTTCAGAATTGCACCTTGCAATGCGGAGAAATTACTGTTTGTGCATTTACAATATTCAATGATTTTTGCCATTGAAAAACATCCAGAAATGATTGAAGCTACTGACTGAATGAAAGGAGCTGGCATCTCACTCTCTTTGAATCTTCTTTATCATGCTAAGAGGAGCAGGAAAAAGCAAAAAATTTCAGAATTGCACCTTGCACTGCAGAGAAATTACTGTTTGTGCATTTACAATATTCATTGATTTTTGTCATTGAAAAACGTCCAGAAATGATTGAAGCTACTGACTGAATGAAAGGAGCTGGCATCTCACTCTCTTTGAATCTTCTTTATCATGCTAAGAGGAGCAGGAAAAAGCAAAAAATTTCAGAATTGCACCTTGCAATGCGGAGAAATTACTGTTTGTGCATTTACAATATTCATTGATTTTTGCCATTGAAAAATGTCCAGAAATGATTGAAGCTACTGACTGAATGAAAGGAGCTGGCATCTCACTCTCTTTGAATCTTCTTTATCATGCTAAGAGGAGCAGGAAAAAGCAAAAAATTTCAGAATTGCACATTGCAATGCGGAGAAATTACTGTTTGTGCATTTACAATATTCATTGATTTTTGCCATTGAAAAACGTCCAGAAATGATTGAAGCTACTGACTGAATGAAAGGAGCTGGCATCTCACTCTCTTTGAATCTTCTTTATCATGCTAAGAGGAGCAGGAAAAAGCAAAAAATTTCAGAATTGCACCTTGCAATGCGGAGAAATTACTGTTTGTGCATTTACAATATTCATTGATTTTTGCCATTGAAAAACGTCCAGAAATGATTGAAGCTACTGACTGAATGAAAGGAGCTGGCATCTCACTCTCTTTGAATCTTCTTTATCATGCTAAGAGGAGCAGGAAAAAGCAAAAAATTTCAGAATTGCACCTTGCAATGCGGAGAAATTACTGTTTGTGCATTTACAATATTCATTGATTTTTGCCATTGAAAAATGTCCAGAAATGATTGAAGCTACTGACTGAATGAAAGGAGCTGGCATCTCACTCTCTTTGAATCTTCTTTATCATGCTAAGAGGAGCAGGAAAAAGCAAAAAATTTCAGAATTGCGCCTTGCAATGCGGAGAAATTACTGTTTGTGCATTTACAAAATTCATTGATTTTTGCCATTGAAAAACATCATGTTATTCATATACCAGAAATGATTGAAGCTACTGACTGAAGGAAAGGATCTGGCATCTCACTCTCATTGAATCTTCTTTATCATGCTAAGAGGAGCAGGAAAAAGCAAAAAATTTCAGAATTGCACCTTGCAATGCGGAGAAATTACTGTTTGTGCATTTACAATATTCATTGATTTTTGCCATTGAAAAACGTCCAGAAATGATTGAAGCTACTGACTGAATGAAAGGAGCTGGCATCTCACTCTCTTTGAATCTTCTTTATCATGCTAAGAGGAGCAGGAAAAAGCAAAAAATTTCAGAATTGCACCTTGCAATGCGGAGAAATTACTGTTTGTGCATTTACAATATTCATTGATTTTTGCCATTGAAAAACGTCCAGAAATGATTGAAGCTACTGACTGAATGAAAGGAGCTGGCATCTCACTCTCTTTGAATCTTCTTTATCATGCTAAGAGGAGCAGGAAAAAGCAAAAAATTTCAGAATTGCACCTTGCAATGCGGAGAAATTACTGTTTGTGCATTTACAATATTCATTGATTTTTGCCATTGAAAAATGTCCAGAAATGATTGAAGCTACTGACTGAATGAAAGGAGCTGGCATCTCACTCTCTTTGAATCTTCTTTATCATGCTAAGAGGAGCAGGAAAAAGCAAAAAATTTCAGAATTGCGCCTTGCAATGCGGAGAAATTACTGTTTGTGCATTTACAAAATTCATTGATTTTTGCCATTGAAAAACATCATGTTATTCATATACCAGAAATGATTGAAGCTACTGACTGAAGGAAAGGATCTGGCATCTCACTCTCTTTGAATCTTCTTTATCATGCTAAGAGGAGCAGGAAAAAGCAAAAAATTTCAGAATTGCACCTTGCAATGCGGAGAAATTACTGTTTGTGCATTTACAATATTCATTGATTTTTGCCATTGAAAAACGTCCAGAAATGATTGAAGCTACTGACTGAATGAAAGGAGCTGGCATCTCACTCTCTTTGAATCTTCTTTATCATGCTAAGAGGAGCAGGAAAAAGCAAAAAATTTCAGAATTGCACCTTGCAATGCGGAGAAATTACTGTTTGTGCATTTACAATATTCATTGATTTTTGCGATTGAAAAACATCATGTTATTCATATACCAGAAATGATTGAAGCTACTGACTGAATGAAAGGAGCTGGCATCTCACTCTCTTTGAATCTTCTTTATCATGCTAAGAGGAGCAGGAAAAAGTAAAAAATTTCAGAATTGCACCTTGCAATGCGGAGAAATTACTGTTTGTGCATTTACAATATTCAATGATTTTTGCCATTGAAAAACGTCCAGAAATGGTTGAAGCTACTGACTGAATGAAAGGAGCTGGCATCTCACTCTCTTTGAATCTTGTTTACCATGCTAAGAGGAGCAGGAAAAAGCAAAAAATTTCAGAATTGCACCTTGCAATGCGGAGAAATTACTGTTTGTGCATTTACAATATTCATTGATTTTTGCCATTGAAAAACGTCCAGAAATGATTGAAGCTACTGACTGAATGAAAGGAGCTGGCATCTCACTCTCTTTGAATCTTCTTTATCATGCTAAGAGGAGCAGGAAAAAGCAAAAAATTTCAGAATTGCACCTTGCAATGCGGAGAAATTACTGTTTGTGCATTTACAATATTAATTGATTTTTGCTATTGAAAAACATCATGTTATTCATATACCAGAAATGATTGAAGCTACTGACTGAATGAAAGGAGCTGGCATCTCACTCTCTTTGAATCTTCTTTATCATGCTAAGAGGAGCAGGAAAAAGCAAAAAATTTCAGAATTGCACCTTGCAATGCGGAGAAATTACAGTTTGTGCATTTACAATATTCATTGATTTTTGCCATTGAAAAACGTCCAGAAATGATTGAAGCTACTGACTGAATGAAAGGAGCTGGCATCTCACTCTCTTTGAATCTTCTTTATCATGCTAAGAGGAGCAGGAAAAAGCAAAAAATTTCAGAATTGCACCTTGCAATGCGGAGAAATTACTGTTTGTGCATTTACAATATTCATTGATTTTTGCCATTGAAAAACGTCCAGAAATGATTGAAGGTACTGACTGAATGAAAGGAGCTGGCATCTCGCTCTCTTTGAATCTTCTTTATCATGCTAAGAGGAGCAGGAAAAAGCAAAAAATTTCAGAATTGCACCTTGCAATGCGGAGAAATTACTGTTTGTGCATTTACAATATTCATTGATTTTTGCCATTGAAAAACGTCCAGAAATGATTGAAGCTACTGACTGAATGAAAGGAGCTGGCATCTCACTCTCTTTGAATCTTCTTTATCATGCTAAGAGGAGCAGGAAAAAGCAAAAAATTTCAGAATTGCACCTTGCAATGCGGAGAAATTACTGTTTGTGCATTTACAATATTCATTGATTTTTGCCATTGAAAAATGTCCAGAAATGATTGAAGCTACTGACTGAATGAAAGGAGCTGGCATCTCACTCTCTTTGATTCTTCTTTATCATGCTAAGAGGAGCAGGAAAAAGCAAAAAATTTCAGAATTGCGCCTTGCAATGCGGAGAAATTACTGTTTGTGCATTTACAAAATTCATTGATTTTTGCCATTGAAAAACATCATGTTATTCATATACCAGAAATGATTGAAGCTACTGACTGAAGGAAAGGATATGGCATCTCACTCTCTTTGAATCTTCTTTATCATGCTTAGAGGAGCAGGAAAAAGCAAAAAATTTCAGAATTGCACCTTGCAATGCGGAGAAATTACTGTTTGTGCATTTACAATATTCATTGATTTTTGCCATTGAAAAACGTCCAGAAATGATTGAAGCTACTGACTGAATGAAAGGAGCTGGCATCTCACTCTCTTTGAATCTTCTTTATCATGCTAAGAGGAGCAGGAAAAAGCAAAAAATTTCAGAATTGCACCTTGCAATGCGGAGAAATTACTGTTTGTGCATTTACAATATTCATTGATTTTTGCGATTGAAAAACATCATGTTATTCATATACCAGAAATGATTGAAGCTACTGACTGAATGAAAGGAGCTGGCATCTCACTCTCTTTGAATCTTCTTTATCATGCTAAGAGGAGCAGGAAAAAGTAAAAAATTTCAGAATTGCACCTTGCAATGCGGAGAAATTACTGTTTGTGCATTTACAATATTCATTGATTTTTGCCATTGAAAAACGTCCAGAAATGATTGAAGCTACTGACTGAATGAAAGGAGCTGGCATCTCACTCTCTTTGAATCTTCTTTATCATGCTAAGAGGAGCAGGAAAAAGCAAAAAATTTCAGAATTGCACCTTGCAATGCGGAGAAATTACTGTTTGTGCATTTACAATATTCATTGATTTTTGCTATTGAAAAACATCATGTTATTCATATACCAGAAATGATTGAAGCTACTGACTGAATGAAAGGAGCTGGCATCTCACTCTCTTTGAATCTTCCTTATCATGCTAAGAGGAGCAGGAAAAAGCAAAAAATTTCAGAATTGCACCTTGCAATGCGGAGAAATTACAGTTTGTGCATTTACAATATTCATTGATTTTTGCCATTGAAAAACGTCCAGAAATGATTGAAGCTACTGACTGAATGAAAGGAGCTGGCATCTCACTCTCTTTGAATCTTCTTTATCATGCTAAGAGGAGCAGGAAAAATCAAAAAATTTCAGAATTGCACCTTGCAATGCGGAGAAATTACTGTTTGTGCATTTACAATATTCATTGATTTTTGCCATTGAAAAAGGTCCAGAAATAATTGAAGGTACTGACTGAATGAAAGGAGCTGGCATCTCACTCTCTTTGAATCTTCTTTATCATGCTAAGAGGAGCAGGAAAAAGCAAAAAATTTCAGAATTGCACCTTGCAATGCGGAGAAATTACTGTTTGTGCATTTACAATATTCATTGATTTTTGCCATTGAAAAACGTCCAGAAATGATTGAAGCTACTGACTGAATGAAAGGAGCTGGCATCTCACTCTCTTTGAATTTTCTTTATCATGCTAAGAGGAGCAGGAAAAAGCAAAAAATTTCAGAATTGCACCTTGCAATGCGGAGAAATGACTGTTTGTGCATTTACAATATTCATTGATTTTTGCCATTGAAAAATGTCCAGAAATGATTGAAGCTACTGACTGAATGAAAGGATCTGGCATCTCACTCTCTTTGAATCTTCTTTATCATGCTTAGAGGAGCAGGAAAAAGCAAAAAATTTCAGAATTGCACCTTGCAATGCGGAGAAATTACTGTTTGTGCATTTACAATATTCATTGATTTTTGCCATTGAAAAACGTCCAGAAATGATTGAAGCTACTGACTGAATGAAAGGAGCTGGCATCTCACTCTCTTTGAATCTTCTTTATCATGCTAAGAGGAGCAGGAAAAAGCAAAAAATTTCAGAATTGCACCTTGCAATGCGGAGAAATTACTGTTTGTGCATTTACAATATTCATTGATTTTTGCGATTGAAAAACATCATGTTATTCATATACCAGAAATGATTGAAGCTACTGACTGAATGAAAGGAGCTGGCATCTCACTCTCTTTGAATCTTCTTTATCATGCTAAGAGGAGCAGGAAAAAGTAAAAAATTTCAGAATTGCACCTTGCAATGCGGAGAAATTACTGTTTGTGCATTTACAATATTCAATGATTTTTGCCATTGAAAAACGTCCAGAAATGATTGAAGCTACTGACTGAATGAAAGGAGCTGGCATCTCACTCTCTTTGAATCTTGTTTATCATGCTAAGAGGAGCAGGAAAAAGCAAAAAATTTCAGAATTGCACCTTGCAATGCGGAGAAATTACTGTTTGTGCATTTACAATATTCATTGATTTTTGCCATTGAAAAATGTCCAGAAATGATTGAAGCTACTGACTGAATGAAAGGAGCTGGCATCTCACTCTCTTTGAATCTTCTTTATCATGCTAAGAGGAGCAGGAAAAAGCAAAAAATTTCAGAATTGCACCTTGCAATGCGGAGAAATTACTGTTTGTGCATTTACAATATTCATTGATTTTTGCCATTGAAAAACATCATGTTATTCATATACCAGAAATGATTGAAGCTACTGACTGAATGAAAGGAGCTGGCATCTCACTCTCTTTGAATCTTCTTTATCATGCTAAGAGGAGCAGGAAAAAGTAAAAAATTTCAGAATTGCACCTTGCAATGCGGAGAAATTACTGTTTGTGCATTTATAATATTCAATGATTTTTGCCATTGAAAAACGTCCAGAAATGATTGAAGCTACTGACTGAACGAAAGGAGCTGGCATCTCACTCTCTTTGAATCTTCTTTATCATGCTAAGAGGAGCAGGAAAAAGCAAAAAATTTCAGAATTGCACCTTGCAATGCGGAGAAATTACTGTTTGTGCATTTACAATATTCATTGATTTTTGCCATTGAAAAACATCATGTTATTCATGTACCAGAAATGTTTGAAGCTACTGACTGAATGAAAGGAGCTGGCATCTCACTCTCTTTGAATCTTCTTTATCATGCTAAGAGGAGCAGGAAAAAGCAAAAAATTTCAGAATTGCACATTGCAATGCGGAGAAATTACTGTTTGTGCATTTACAATATTCATTGATTTTTGCCATTGAAAAACGTCCAGAAATGATTGAAGCTACTGACTGAATGAAAGGAGCTGGCATCTCACTCTCTTTGAATCTTCTTTATCATGCTAAGAGGAGCAGGAAAAAGCAAAAAATTTCAGAATTGCATCTTGCAATGCGGAGAAATTACTGTTTGTGCATTTACAATATTCATTGATTTTTGCCATTGAAAAACGTCCAGAAATGATTGAAGCTACTGACTGAATGAAAGGAGCTGGCATCTCACTCTCTTTGAATCTTCTTTATCATGCTAAGAGGAGCAGGAAAAAGCAAAAAATTTCAGAATTGCACCTTGCAATGCGGAGAAATTACTGTTTGTGCATTTACAATATTCATTGATTTTTGCCATTGAAAAATGTCCAGAAATGATTGAAGCTACTGACTGAATGAAAGGAGCTGGCATCTCACTCTCTTTGAATCTTCTTTATCATGCTAAGAGGAGCAGGAAAAAGCAAAAAATTTCAGAATTGCGCCTTGCAATGCGGAGAAATTACTGTTTGTGCATTTACAAAATTCATTGATTTTTGCCATTGAAAAACATCATGTTATTCATATACCAGAAATGATTGAAGCTAGTGACTGAAGGAAAGGATCTGGCATCTCACTCTCTTTGAATCTTCTTTATCATGCTAAGAGGAGCAGGAAAAAGCAAAAAATTTCAGAATTGCACCTTGCAATGCGGAGAAATTACTGTTTGTGCATTTACAATATTCATTGATTTTTGCCATTGAAAAACGTCCAGAAATGATTGAAGCTACTGACTGAATGAAAGGAGCTGGCATCTCACTCTCTTTGAATCTTCTTTATCATGCTAAGAGGAGCAGGAAAAAGCAAAAAATTTCAGAATTGCACCTTGCAATGCGGAGAAATTACTGTTTGTGCATTTACAATATTCATTGATTTTTGCCATTGAAAAACGTCCAGAAATGATTGAAGCTACTGACTGAATGAAAGGAGCTGGCATCTCACTCTCTTTGAATCTTCTTTATCATGCTAAGAGGAGCAGGAAAAAGCAAAAAATTTCAGAATTGCACCTTGCAATGCGGAGAAATGACTGTTTGTGCATTTACAATATTCATTGATTTTTGCCATTGAAAAATGTCCAGAAATGATTGAAGCTACTGACTGAATGAAAGGAGCTGGCATCTCACTCTCTTTGAATCTTCTTTATCATGCTAAGAGGAGCAGGAAAAAGCAAAAAATTTCAGAATTGCGCCTTGCAATGCGGAGAAATTACTGTTTGTGCATTTACAAAATTCATTGATTTTTGCCATTGAAAAACATCATGTTATTCATATACCAGAAATGATTGAAGCTACTGACTGAAGGAAAGGATCTGGCATCTCACTCTCTTTGAATCTTCTTTATCATGCTAAGAGGAGCAGGAAAAAGCAAAAAGTTTCAGAATTGCACCTTGCAATGCGGAGAAATTACTGTTTGTGCATTTACAATATTCATTGGTTTTTGCCATTGAAAAACGTCCAGAAATGATTGAAGCTACTGACTGAATGAAAGGAGCTGGCATCTCACTCTCTTTGAATCTTCTTTATCATGCTAAGAGGAGCAGGAAAAAGCAAAAAATTTCAGAATTGCACCTTGCAATGCGGAGAAATTACTGTTTGTGCATTTATAATATTCAATGATTTTTGCCATTGAAAAACGTCCAGAAATGATTGAAGCTACTGACTGAACGAAAGGAGCTGGCATCTCACTCTCTTTGAATCTTCTTTATCATGCTAAGAGGAGCAGGAAAAAGCAAAAAATTTCAGAATTGCACCTTGCAATGCGGAGAAATTACTGTTTGTGCATTTACAATATTCATTGATTTTTGCCATTGAAAAACATCATGTTATTCATGTACCAGAAATGTTTGAAGCTACTGACTGAATGAAAGGAGCTGGCATCTCACTCTCTTTGAATCTTCTTTATCATGCTAAGAGGAGCAGGAAAAAGCAAAAAATTTCAGAATTGCACATTGCAATGCGGAGAAATTACTGTTTGTGCATTTACAATATTCATTGATTTTTGCCATTGAAAAACGTCCAGAAATGATTGAAGCTACTGACTGAATGAAAGGAGCTGGCATCTCACTCTCTTTGAATCTTCTTTATCATGCTAAGAGGAGCAGGAAAAAGCAAAAAATTTCAGAATTGCACCTTGCAATGCGGAGAAATTACTGTTTGTGCATTTACAATATTCATTGATTTTTGCCATTGAAAAACGTCCAGAAATGATTGAAGCTACTGACTGAATGAAAGGAGCTGGCATCTCACTCTCTTTGAATCTTCTTTATCATGCTAAGAGGAGCAGGAAAAAGCAAAAAATTTCAGAATTGCACCTTGCAATGCGGAGAAATTACTGTTTGTGCATTTACAATATTCATTGATTTTTGCCATTGAAAAATGTCCAGAAATGATTGAAGCTACTGACTGAATGAAAGGAGCTGGCATCTCACTCTCTTTGAATCTTCTTTATCATGCTAAGAGGAGCAGGAAAAAGCAAAAAATTTCAGAATTGCGCCTTGCAATGCGGAGAAATTACTGTTTGTGCATTTACAAAATTCATTGATTTTTGCCATTGAAAAACATCATGTTATTCATATACCAGAAATGATTGAAGCTACTGACTGAAGGAAAGGATCTGGCATCTCATCTCTTTGAATCTTCTTTATCATGCTAAGAGGAGCAGGAAAAAGCAAAAAATTTCAGAATTGCACCTTGCAATGCGGAGAAATTACTGTTTGTGCATTTACAATATTCATTGATTTTTGCCATTGAAAAACGTCCAGAAATGATTGAAGCTACTGACTGAAAGGAGCTGGCATCTCACTCTCTTTGAATCTTCTTTATCATGCTAAGAGGAGCAGGAAAAAGCAAAAAATTTCAGAATTGCACCTTGCAATGCGGAGAAATTACTGTTTGTGCATTTACAATATTCATTGATTTTTGCCATTGAAAAACGTCCAGAAATGATTGAAGCTACTGACTGAATGAAAGGAGCTGGCATCTCACTCTCTTTGAATCTTCTTTATCATGCTAAGAGGAGCAGGAAAAAGCAAAAAATTTCAGAATTGCACCTTGCAATGCGGAGAAATGACTGTTTGTGCATTTACAATATTCATTGATTTTTGCCATTGAAAAATGTCCAGAAATGATTGAAGCTACTGACTGAATGAAAGGAGCTGGCATCTCACTCTCTTTGAATCTTCTTTATCATGCTAAGAGGAGCAGGAAAAAGCAAAAAATTTCAGAATTGCGCCTTGCAATGCGGAGAAATTACTGTTTGTGCATTTACAAAATTCATTGATTTTTGCCATTGAAAAACATCATGTTATTCATATACCAGAAATGATTGAAGCTACTGACTGAAGGAAAGGATCTGGCATCTCACTCTCTTTGAATCTTCTTTATCATGCTAAGAGGAGCAGGAAAAAGCAAAAAGTTTCAGAATTGCACCTTGCAATGCGGAGAAATTACTGTTTGTGCATTTACAATATTCATTGGTTTTTGCCATTGAAAAACGTCCAGAAATGATTGAAGCTACTGACTGAATGAAAGGAGCTGGCATCTCACTCTCTTTGAATCTTCTTTATCATGCTAAGAGGAGCAGGAAAAAGCAAAAAATTTCAGAATTGCACCTTGCAATGCGGAGAAATTACTGTTTGTGCATTTACAATATTCATTGATTTTTGCGATTGAAAAACATCATGTTATTCATATACCAGAAATGATTGAAGCTACTGACTGAATGAAAGGAGCTGGCATCTCACTCTCTTTGAATCTTCTTTATCATGCTAAGAGGAGCAGGAAAAAGTAAAAAATTTCAGAATTGCACCTTGCAATGCGGAGAAATTACTGATTGTGCATTTACAATATTCAATGATTTTTGCCATTGAAAAACGTCCAGAAATGATTAAAGCTACTGACTGAATGAAAGGAGCTGGCATCTCACTCTCTTTGAATCTTCTTTATCATGCTAAGAGGAGCAGGAAAAAGCAAAAAATTTCAGAATTGCACCTTGCATTGCGGAGAAATTACTGTTTGTGCATTTACAATATTCATTGATTTTTGCCATTGAAAAACGTCCAGAAATGATTGAAGCTACTGACTGAATGAAAGGAGCTGGCATCTCACTCTCTTTGAATCTTCTTTATCATGCTAAGAGGAGCAGGAAAAAGCAAAAAATTTCAGAATTGCACCTTGCAATGCGGAGAAATTACTGTTTGTGCATTTACAATATTCATTGATTTTTGCCATTGAAAAACATCATGTTATTCATATACCAGAAATGATTGAAGCTACTGACTGAATGAAAGGAGCTGGCATCTCACTCTATTTGAATCTTCTTTATCATGCTAAGAGGAGCAGGAAAAAGTAAAAAATTTCAGAATTGCGCCTTGCAATGCGGAGAAATTACTGTTTGTGCATTTTCAAAATTCATTGATTTTTGCCATTGAAAAACATCATGTTATTCATATACCAGAAATGATTGAAGCTACTGACTGAAGGAAAGGATCTGGCATCTCACTCTCTTTGAATCTTCTTTATCATGCTTAGAGGAGCAGGAAAAAGCAAAGAATTTCAGAATTGCACCTTGCAATGCGGAGAAATTACTGTTTGTGCATTTACAATATTCATTGATTTTTGCCATTGAAAAACGTCCAGAAATGATTGAAGCTACTGACTGAATGAAAGGAGCTGGCATCTCACTCTCTTTGAATCTTCTTTATCATGCTAAGAGGAGCAGGAAAAAGCAAAAAATTTCAGAATTGCACCTTGCAATGCGGAGAAATTACTGTTTGTGCATTTACAATATTCATTGATTTTTGCGATTGAAAAACATCATGTTATTCATATACCAGAAATGATTGAAGCTACTGACTGAATGAAAGGAGCTGGCATCTCACTCTCTTTGAATCTTCTTTATCATGCTAAGAGGAGCAGGAAAAAGTAAAAAATTTCAGAATTGCACCTTGCAATGCGGAGAAATTACTGTTTGTGCATTTACAATATTCATTGATTTTTGCCATTGAAAAACGTCCAGAAATGATTGAAGCTACTGACTGAATGAAAGGAGCTGGCATCTCACTCTCTTTGAATCTTCTTTATCATGCTAAGAGGAGCAGGAAAAAGCAAAAAATTTCAGAATTGCACCTTGCAATGCGGAGAAATTACTGTTTGTGCATTTACAATATTCATTGATTTTTGCTATTGAAAAACATCATGTTATTCATATACCAGAAATGATTGAAGCTACTGACTGAATGAAAGGAGCTGGCATCTCACTCTCTTTGAATCTTCTTTATCATGCTAAGAGGAGCAGGAAAAAGCAAAAAATTTCAGAATTGCACCTTGAAATGCGGAGAAATTACAGTTTGTGCATTTACAATATTCATTGATTTTTGCCATTGAAAAACGTCCAGAAATGATTGAAGCTACTGACTGAATGAAAGGAGCTGGCATCTCACTCTCTTTGAATCTTCTTTATCATGCTAAGAGGAGCAGGAAAAAGCAAAAAATTTCAGAATTGCACCTTGCAATGCGGAGAAATTACTGTTTGTGCATTTACAATATTCATTGATTTTTGCCATTGAAAAACGTCCAGAAATGATTGAAGCTACTGACTGAATGAAAGGAGCTGGCATCTCACTCTCTTTGAATCTTCTTTATCATGCTAAGAGGAGCAGGAAAAAGCAAAAAATTTCAGAATTGCACCTTGCAATGCGGAGAAATTACTGTTTGTGCATTTACAATATTCATTGATTTTTGCCATTGAAAAACGTCCAGAAATGATTGAAGCTACTGACTGAATGAAAGGAGCTGGCATCTCACTCTCTTTGAATCTTCTTTATCATGCTAAGAGGAGCAGGAAAAAGCAAAAAATTTCAGAATTGCACCTTGCAATGCGGAGAAATTACTGTTTGTGCATTTACAAGATTCATTGATTTTTGCCATTGAAAAATGTCCAGAAATGATTGAAGCTACTGACTGAATGAAAGGAGCTGGCATCTCACTCTCTTTGAATCTTCTTTATCATGCTAAGAGGAGCAGGAAAAAGCAAAAAATTTCAGAATTGCGCCTTGCAATGCGGAGAAATTACTGTTTGTGCATTTACAAAATTCATTGATTTTTGCCATTGAAAAACATCATGTTATTCATATACCAGAAATGATTGAAGCTACTGACTGAAGGAAAGGATCTGGCATCTCACTCTCTTTGAATCTTCTTTATCATGCTAAGAGGAGCAGGAAAAAGCAAAAAATTTCAGAATTGCACCTTGCAATGCGGAGAAATTACTGTTTGTGCATTTACAATATTCATTGATTTTTGCCATTGAAAAACGTCCAGAAATGATTGAAGCTACTGACTGAATGAAAGGAGCTGGCATCTCACTCTCTTTGAATCTTCTTTATCATGCTAAGAGGAGCAGGAAAAAGCAAAAAATTTCAGAATTGCACCTTGCAATGCGGAGAAATTACTGTTTGTGCATTTACAATATTCATTGATTTTTGCCATTGAAAAACGTCCAGAAATGATTGAAGCTACTGACTGAATGAAAGGAGCTGGCATCTCACTCTCTTTGAATCTTCTTTATCATGCTAAGAGGAGCAGGAAAAAGCAAAAAATTTCAGAATTGCACCTTGCAATGCGGAGAAATTACTGTTTGTGCATTTACAATATTCATTGATTTTTGCCATTGAAAAATGTCCAGAAATGATTGAAGCTACTGACTGAATGAAAGGAGCTGGCATCTCACTCTCTTCGAATCTTCTTTATCATGCTAAGAGGAGCAGGAAAAAGCAAAAAATTTCAGAATTGCGCCTTGCAATGCGGAGAAATTACTGTTTGTGCATTTACAAAATTCATTGATTTTTGCCATTGAAAAACATCATGTTATTCATATACCAGAAATGATTGAAGCTACTGACTGAAGGAAAGGATCTGGCATCTCACTCTCTTTGAATCTTCTTTATCATGCTAAGAGGAGCAGGAAAAAGCAAAAAATTTCAGAATTGCACCTTGCAATGCGGAGAAATTACTGTTTGTGCATTTACAATATTCATTGGTTTTTGCCATTGAAAAACGTCCAGAAATGATTGAAGCTACTGACTGAATGAAAGGAGCTGGCATCTCACTCTCTTTGAATCTTCTTTATCATGCTAAGAGGAGCAGGAAAAAGCAAAAAATTTCAGAATTGCACTTTGCAATGCGGAGAAATTACTGTTTGTGCATTTACAATATTCATTGATTTTTGCGATTGAAAAACATCATGTTATTCATATACCAGAAATGATTGAAGCTACTGACTGAATGAAAGGAGCTGGCATCTCACTCTCTTTGAATCTTCTTTATCATGCTAAGAGGAGCAGGAAAAAGTAAAAAATTTCAGAATTGCACCTTGCAATGCGGAGAAATTACTGATTGTGCATTTACAATATTCAATGATTTTTGCCATTGAAAAACGTCCAGAAATGATTAAAGCTACTGACTGAATGAAAGGAGCTGGCATCTCACTCTCTTTGAATCTTCTTTATCATGCTAAGAGGAGCAGGAAAAAGCAAAAAATTTCAGAATTGCACCTTGCAATGCGGAGAAATTACTGTTTGTGCATTTACAATATTCATTGATTTTTGCCATTGAAAAACGTCCAGAAATGATTGAAGCTACTGACTGAATGAAAGGAGCTGGCATCTCACTCTCTTTGAATCTTCTTTATCATGCTAAGAGGAGCAGGAAAAAGTAAAAAATTTCAGAATTGCACCTTGCAATGCGGAGAAATTACTGTTTGTGCATTTATAATATTCAATGATTTTTGCCATTGAAAAACGTCCAGAAATGATTGAAGCTACTGACTGAACGAAAGGAGCTGGCATCTCACTCTCTTTGAATCTTCTTTATCATGCTAAGAGGAGCAGAAAAAAGCAAAAAATTTCAGAATTGCACCTTGCAATGCGGAGAAATTACTGTTTGTGCATTTACAATATTCATTGATTTTTGCCATTGAAAAACATCATGTTATTCATATACCAGAAATGTTTGAAGCTACTGACTGAATGAAAGGAGCTGGCATCTCACTCTCTTTGAATCTTCTTTATCATGCTAAGAGGAGCAGGAAAAAGCAAAAAATTTCAGAATTGCACATTGCAATGCAGAGAAATTACTGTTTGTGCATTTACAATATTCATTGATTTTTGCCATTGAAAAACGTCCAGAAATGATTGAAGCTACTGACTGAATGAAAGGAGCTGGCATCTCACTCTCTTTGAATCTTCTTTATCATGCTAAGAGGAGCAGGAAAAAGCAAAAAATTTCAGAATTGCACCTTGCAATGCGGAGAAATTACTGTTTGTGCATTTACAATATTCATTGATTTTTGCCATTGAAAAACGTCCAGAAATGATTGAAGCTACTGACTGAATGAAAGGAGCTGGCATCTCACTCTCTTTGAATCTTCTTTATCATGCTAAGAGGAGCAGGAAAAAGCAAAAAATTTCAGAATTGCACCTTGCAATGCGGAGAAATTACTGTTTGTGCATTTACAATATTCATTGATTTTTGCCATTGAAAAACATGTTATTCATATACCAGAAATGTTTGAAGCTCCTGACTGAATGAAAGGAGCTGGCACCTCACTCTCTTTGAATCTTCTTTATCATGCTAAGAGGAGCAGGAAAAAGCAAAAAATTTCAGAATTGCACCTTGCAATGCGGAGAAATTACTGTTTGTTCATTTACAATATTCATTGATTTTTGCCATTGAAAAACGTCCAGAAATGATTGAAGCTACTGACTGAATGAAAGGAGCTGTCATCTCACTCTCTTTGAATCTTCTTTATCATGCTAAGAGGAGCAGGAAAAAGCAAAAAATTTCAGAATTGCACCTTGCAATGCGGAGAAATTACTGTTTGTGCATTTACAATATTCATTGATTTTTGCCATTGAAAAATGTCCAGAAATGATTGAAGCTACTGACTGAATGAAAGGAGCTGGCATCTCACTCTCTTTGAATCTTCTTTATCATGCTAAGAGGAGCAGGAAAAAGCAAAAAATTTCAGAATTGCGCCTTGCAATGCGGAGAAATTACTGTTTGTGCATTTACAAAATTCATTGATTTTTGCCATTGAAAAACATCATGTTATTCATATGCCAGAAATGATTGAAGCTACTGACTGAAGGAAAGGAGCTGGCATCTCACTCTCTTTGAATCTTCTTTATCATGCTAAGAGGAGCAGGAAAAAGCAAAAAATTTCAGAATTGCACCTTGCAATGCGGAGAAATTACTGTTTGTGCATTTACAATATTCATTGATTTTTGCCATTGAAAAACGTCCAGAAATGATTGAAGCTACTGACTGAATGAAAGGAGCTGGCATCTCACTCTCTTTGAATCTTCTTTATCATGCTAAGAGGAGCAGGAAAAAGCAAAAAATTTCAGAATTGCACCTTGCAATGCGGAGAAATTACTGTTTGTGCATTTACAATATTCATTGATTTTGGCCATTGAAAAACGTCCAGAAATGATTGAAGCTACTGACTGAATGAAAGGAGCTGGCATCTCACTCTCTTTGAATCTTCTTTATCATGCTAAGAGGAGCAGGAAAAAGCAAAAAATTTCAGAATTGCACCTTGCAATGCGGAGAAATTACTGTTTGTGCATTTACAATATTCATTGATTTTTGCCATTGAAAAACATGTTATTCATATACCAGAAATGTTTGAAGCTCCTGACTGAATGAAAGGAGCTGGCACCTCACTCTCTTTGAATCTTCTTTATCATGCTGAGAGGAGCAGGAAAAAGCAAAAAATTTCAGAATTGCACCTTGCAATGCGGAGAAATTACTGTTTGTGCATTTACAATATTCATTGATTTTTGCCATTGAAAAACGTCCAGAAATGATTGAAGCTACTGACTGAATGAAAGGAGCTGTCATCTCACTCTCTTTGAATCTTCTTTATCATGCTAAGAGGAGCAGGAAAAAGCAAAAAATTTCAGAATTGCACCTTGCAATGCGGAGAAATTACTGTTTGTGCATTTACAATATTCATTGATTTTTGCCATTGAAAAATGTTCAGAAATGATTGAAGCTACTGACTGAATGAAAGGAGCTGGCATCTCACTCTCTTTGAATCTTCTTTATCATGCTAAGAGGAGCAGGAAAAAGCAAAAAATTTCAGAATTGTGCCTTGCAATGCGGAGAAATTACTGTTTGTGCATTTACAAAATTCATTGATTTTTGCCATTGAAAAACATCATGTTATTCATATGCCAGAAATGATTGAAGCTACTGACTGAAGGAAAGGAGCTGGCATCTCACTCTCTTTGAATCTTCTTTATCATGCTAAGAGGAGCAGGAAAAAGCAAAAAATTTCAGAATTGCACCTTGCAATGCGGAGAAATTACTGTTTGTGCATTTACAATATTCATTGATTTTTGCGATTAAAAAACATCATGTTATTCATATACCAGAAATGATTGAAGCTACTGACTGAATGAAAGGAGCTGGCATCTCACTCTCTTTGAATCTTCTTTATCATGCTAAGAGGAGCAGGAAAAAGTAAAAAATTTCAGAATTGCACCTTGCAATGCGGAGAAATTACTGTTTGTGCATTTACAATATTCACTGATTTTTGCCATTGAAAAACGTCCAGAAATGATTGAAGCTACTGACTGAACTAAAGGAGCTGGCATCTCACTCTCTTTGAATCTTCTTTATCATGCTAAGAGGAGCAGGAAAAAGCAAAAAATTTCAGAATTGCACCTTGCAATGCGGAGAAATTACTGTTTGTGCATTTACAATATTCATTGATTTTTGCCATTGAAAAACATCATGTTATTCATATACCAGAAATGTTTGAAGCTACTGACTGAATGAAAGGAGCTGGTATCTCACTCTCTTTGAATCTTCTTCATAATGCTAAGAGGAGCAGGAAAAAGCAAAAAATTTCAGAATTGCACCTTGCAATGCGGAGAAATTACTGTTTGTGCATTTACAATATTCATTGATTTTTGCCATTGAAAAACGTCCAGAAATGATTGAAGCTACTGACAATGAAAGGAGCTGGCATCTCACTCTCTTTGAATCTTCTTTATCATGCTAAGAGGAGCAGGAAAAAGCAAAAAATTTCAGAATTGCACCTTGCAATGCTGAGAAATTGCTGTTTGTGCATTTACAAAATTCATTGATTTTTGCCATTGAAAAACATCATGTTATTCATATACCAGAAATGATTGAAGCTACTGACTGAATGAAAGGAGCTTGGCATCTCACTCTCTTTGAATCTTCTTCATCATGCTAAGAGGAGCAGGAAAAAGCAAAAAATTTCAGAATTGCACCTTGCAATGCGGAGAAATTACTGTTTGTGCATTTACAATATTCATTGATTTTTGCCATTGAAAAACGTCCAGAAATGATTGAAGCTACTGACTGAATGAAAGGAGCTGGCATCTCACTCTCTTTGAATCTTCTTTATCATGCTAAGAGGAGCAGGAAAAAGCAAAAAATTTCAGAATTGCACCTTGCAATGCGGAGAAATTACTGTTTGTGCATTTACAATATTCATTGATTTTTGCCATTGAAAAACGTCCAGAAATGATTGAAGCTACTGACTGAATGAAAGGAGCTGGCATCTCACTCTCTTTGAATCTTCTTTATCATGCTAAGAGGAGCAGGAAAAAGCAAAAAATTTCAGAATTGCACCTTGCAATGCGGAGAAATTACAGTTTGTGCATTTACAATATTCATTGATTTTTGCCATTGAAAAACGTCCAGAAATGATTGAAGCTACTGACTGAATGAAAGGAGCTGGCATCTCACTCTCTTTGAATCTTCTTTATCATGCTAAGAGGAGCAGGAAAAAGCAAAAAATTTCAGCATTGCACCTTGCAATGCGGAGAAATTACTGTTTGTGCATTTACAATATTCATTGATTTTTGCCATTGAAAAATGTCCAGAAATGATTGAAGCTACTGACTGAATGAAAGGAGCTGGCATCTCACTCTCTTTGAATCTTCTTTATCATGCTAAGAGGAGCAGGAAAAAGCAAAAAATTTCAGAATTGCACCTTGCAATGCGGAGAAATTACTGTTTGTGCATTTACAATATTCATTGATTTTTGCCATTGAAAAACATGTTATTCATATACCAGAAATGTTTGAAGCTCCTGACTGAATGAAAGGAGCTGGCACCTCACTCTCTTTGAATCTTGTTTATCATGCTAAGAGGAGCAGGAAAAAGCAAAAAATTTCAGAATTGCACCTTGCAATGCGGAGAAATTACTGTTTGTGCATTTACAATATTCATTGATTTTTGCCATTGAAAAACGTCCAGAAATGATTGAAGCTACTGACTGAATGAAAGGAGCTAGCATCTCACTCTCTTTGAATCTTCTTTATCATGCTAAGAGGAGCAGGAAAAAGCAAAAAATTTCAGAATTGCGCCTTGCAATGCGGAGAAATTACTGTTTGTGCATTTACAAAATTCATTGATTTTTGCCATTGAAAAACATCATGTTATTCATATACCAGAAATGATTGAAGCTACTGACTGAAGGAAAGGAGCTGGCATCTCACTCTCTTTGAATCTTCTTTATCATGCTAAGAGGAGCAGGAAAAAGCAAAAAATTTCAGAATTACACCTTGCAATGCGGAGAAATTACTGTTTGTGCATTTACAATATTCATTGATTTTTGCCATTGAAAAACGTCCGGAAATGATTGAAGCTACTGACTGAATGAAAGGAGCTGGCATCTCACTCTCTTTGAATCTTCTTTATCATGCTAAGAGGAGCAGGAAAAAGCAAAAAATTTCAGAATTGCACCTTGCAATGCGGAGAAATTACTGTTTGTGCATTTACAATATTCATTGATTTTTGCGATTGAAAAACATCATGTTATTCATATACCAGAAATGATTGAAGCTACTGACTGAATGAAAGGAGCTGGCATCTCACTCTCTTTGAATCTTCTTTATCATGCTAAGAGGAGCAGGAAAAAGTCAAAAATTTCAGAATTGCACCTTGCAATGCGGAGAAATTACTGTTTGTGCATTTACAATATTCAATGATTTTTGCAATTGAAAAACGTCCATAAATGATTGAAGCTACTGACTGAACGAAAGGAGCTGGCATCTCACTCTCTTTGAATATTGTTTATCATGCTAAAAGGAGCAGGAAAAAGCAAAAAATTTCAGAATTGCACCTTGCAATGCGGAGAAATTACTGTTTGTGCATTTACAATATTCATTGATTTTTGCCATTGAAAAACGTCCAGAAATGATTGAAGCTACTGACTGAATGAAAGGAGCTGGCATCTCACTCTCTTTGAATCTTCTTTATCATGCTAAGAGGAGCAGGAAAAAGCAAAAAATTTCAGAATTGCACCTTGCAATGCGGAGAAATTACTGTTTGTGCATTTACAATATTCATTGATTTTTGCAATTGAAAAACGTCCAGAAATGATTGAAGCTACTGACTGAATGAAAGGAGATGGCATCTCACTCTCTTTGAATCTTCTTTATCATGCTAAGAGGAGCAGGAAAAAGTAAAAAATTTCAGAATTGCACCTTGCAATGCGGAGAAATTACTGTTTGTGCATTTACAATATTCAATGATTTTTGCCATTGAAAAACGTCCAGAAATGATTGAAGCTACTGACTGAACGAAAGGAGCTGGCATCTCACTCTCTTTGAATCTTCTTTATCATGCTAAGAGGAGCAGGAAAAAGCAAAAAATTTCAGAATTGCACCTTGCAATGCGGAGAAATTACTGTTTGTGCATTTACAATATTCATTGATTTTTGCCATTGAAAAACATCATGTTATTCATATACCAGAAATGTTTGAAGCTACTGACTGAATGAAAGGAGCTGGTATCTCACTCTCTTTGAATCTTCTTCATAATGCTAAGAGGAGCAGGAAAAAGCAAAAAATTTCAGAATTGCACCTTGCAATGCGGAGAAATTACTGTTTGTGCATTTACAATATTCATTGATTTTTGCCATTGAAAAACGTCCAGAAATGATTGAAGCTACTGACAATGAAAGGAGCTGGCATCTCACTCTCTTTGAATCTTCTTTATCATGCTAAGAGGAGCAGGAAAAAGCAAAAAATTTCAGAATTGCACCTTGCAATGCTGAGAAATTACTGTTTGTGCATTTACAAAATTCATTGATTTTTGCCATTGAAAAACATCATGTTATTCATATACCAGAAATGATTGAAGCTACTGACTGAATGAAAGGAGCTGGCATCTCACTCTCTTTGAATCTTCTTTATCATGCTAAGAGGAGCAGGAAAAAGCAAAAAATTTCAGAATTGCACCTTGCAATGCGGAGAAATTACTGTTTGTGCATTTACAATATTCATTGATTTTTGCCATTGAAAAACATCATGTTATTCATATACCAGAAATGTTTGAAGCTACTGACTGAATGAAAGGAGCTGACATCTCACTCTCTTTGAATCTTCTTTATCATGCTAAGAGGAGCAGGAAAAAGCAAAAAATTTCAGAATTGCACCTTGCAATGCGGAGAAATTACTGTTTGTGCATTTACAATATTCATTGATTTTTGCCATTGAAAAACGTCCAGAAATGATTGAAGCTACTGACTGAATGAAAGGAGCTGGCATCTCACTCTCTTTGAATCTTCTTTATCATGCTAAGAGGAGCAGGAAAAAGCAAAAAATTTCAGAATTGCACCTTGCAATGCGGAGAAATTACTGTTTGTGCATTTACAATATTCATTGATTTTTGCCATTGAAAAACGTCCAGAAATGATTGAAGCTACTGACTGAATGAAAGGAGCTGGCATCTCACTCTCTTTGAATCTTCTTTATCATGCTAAGAGGAGCAGGAAAAAGCAAAAAATTTCAGAATTGCACCTTGCAATGCGGAGAAATTACTGTTTGTGCATTTAAAATATTCATTGATTTTTGCCATTGAAAAACGTCCAGAAATGATTGAAGCTACTGACAATGAAAGGGGCTGGCATCTCACTCTCTTTGAATCTTCTTTATCATGCTAAGAGCAGCAGGAAAAAGCAAAAAATTTCAGAATTGCACCTTGCAATGCTGAGAAATTACTGTTTGTGCATTTACAAAATTCATTGATTTTTGCCATTGAAAAACATCATGTTATTCATATACCAGAAATGATTGAAGCTACTGACTGAATGAAAGGAGCTGGCATCTCACTCTCTTTGAATCTTCTTTATCATGCTAAGAGGAGCAGGAAAAAGCAAAAAATTTCAGAATTGCACCTTGCAATGCGGAGAAATTACTGTTTGTGCATTTACAATATTCATTGATTTTTGCCATTGAAAAACATCATGTTATTCATATACCAGAAATGTTTGAAGCTACTGACTGAATGAAAGGAGCTGACATCTCACTCTCTTTGAATCTTCTTTATCATGCTAAGAGGAGCAGGAAAAAGCAAAAAATTTCAGAATTGCACCTTGCAATGCGGAGAAATTACTGTTTGTGCATTTACAATATTCATTGATTTTTGCCATTGAAAAATGTCCAGAAATGATTGAAGCTACTGACTGAATGAAAGGAGCTGGCATCTCACTCTCTTTGAATCTTCTTTATCATGCTAAGAGTAGCACAAACAGTAATTTCTCCGCATTGCAAGGTGCAATTCTGAAATTTTTTGCTTTTTCCTGCTCCTCTTAGCATGATAAAGAAGATTCAAAGAGAGTGAGATGCCAGCTCCTTTCATTCAGTCAGTAGCTTCAATCATTTCTGGATGTTTTTCAATGGCAAAAATCAATGAATATTGTAAATGCACAAACAGTAATTTCTCCGCATTGCAAGGTGCAATTCTGAAATTTTTTGCTTTTTCCTGCTCCTCTTAGCATGATAAAGAAGATTCAAAGAGAGTGAGATGCCAGCTCCTTTCCTTCAGTCAGTAGCTTCAATCATTTCTGGTATATGAATAACATGATGTTTTTCAATGGCAAAAATCAATGAATTTTGTAAATGCACAAACAGTAATTTCTCCGCATTGCAAGGCGCAATTCTGAAATTTTTTGCTTTTTCCTGCTCCTCTTAGCATGATAAAGAAGATTCAAAGAGAGTGAGATGCCAGCTCCTTTCATTCAGTCAGTAGCTTCAATCATTTCTGGACATTTTTCAATGGCAAAAATCAATGAATATTGTAAATGCACAAACAGTAATTTCTCCGCATTGCAAGGTGCAATTCTGAAATTTTTTGCTTTTCCTGCTCCTCTTAGCATGATAAAGAAGATTCAAAGAGAGTGAGATGCCAGCTCCTTTCATTCAGTCAGTAGCTTCAATCATTTCTGGACGTTTTTCAATGGCAAAAATCAATGAATATTGTAAATGCACAAACAGTAATTTCTCCGCATTGCAAGGTGCAATTCTGAAATTTTTTGCTTTTTCCTGCTCCTCTTAGGATGATAAAGAAGATTCAAAGAGAGTGATATGCCAGCTCCTTTCATTCAGTCAGTACCTTCAATCATTTCTGGACGTTTTTCAATGGCAAAAATCAATGAATATTGTAAATGCACAAACAGTAATTTCTCCGCATTGCAAGGTGCAATTCTGAAATTTTTTGCTTTTTCCTGCTCCTCTTAGCATGATAAAGAAGATTCAAAGAGAGTGAGATGCCAGCTCCTTTCATTCAGTCAGTAGCTTCAATCATTTCTGGACGTTTTTCAATGGCAAAAATCAATGAATATTGTAAATGCACAAACTGTAATTTCTCCGCATTGCAAGGTGCAATTCTGAAATTTTTTGCTTTTTCCTGCTCCTCTTAGCATGATAAAGAAGATTCAAAGAGAGTGAGATGCCAGCTCCTTTCATTCAGTCAGTAGCTTCAATCATTTCTGGTATATGAATAACATGATGTTTTTCAATAGCAAAAATCAATGAATATTGTAAATGCACAAACAGTAATTTCTCCGCATTGCAAGGTGCAATTCTGAAATTTTTTGTTTTTTCCTGCTCCTCTTAGCATGATAAAGAAGATTCAAAGAGAGTGAGATGCCAGCTCCTTTCATTCAGTCAGTAGCTTCAATCATTTCTGGACGTTTTTCAATGGCAAAAATCAATGAATATTGTAAATGCACAAACAGGAATTTCTCCGCATTGCAAGGTGCAATTCTGAAATTTTTTGCTTTTTCCTGCTCCTCTTAGCATGATAAACAAGATTCAAAGAGAGTGAGATGCCAGCTCCTTTCATTCAGTCAGTAGCTTCAATCATTTCTGGACGTTTTTCAATGGCAAAAATCATTGAATATTGTAAATGCACAAACAGTAATTTCTCCGCATTGCAAGGTGCAATTCTGAAATTTTTTACTTTTTCCTGCTCCTCTTAGCATGATAAAGAAGATTCAAAGAGAGTGAGATGCCAGCTCCTTTCGTTCAGTCAGTAGCTTCAATCATTTCTGGTATATGAATAACATGATGTTTTTCAATCGCAAAAATCAATGAATATTGTAAATGCACAAACAGTAATTTCTCCGCATTGCAAGGTGCAATTCTGAAATTTTTTGCTTTTTCCTGCTCCTCTTAGCATGATAAAGAAGATTCAAAGAGAGTGAGATGCCAGCTCCTTTCATTCAGTCAGTAGCTTCAATCATTTCTGGACGTTTTTCAATGGCAAAAATCAATGAATATTGTAAATGCACAAACTGTAATTTCTCCGCATTGCAAGGTGCAATTCTGAAATTTTTTGCTTTTTCCTGCTCCTCTTAGCATGATAAAGAAGATTCAAAGAGAGTGAGATGCCAGCTCCTTTCATTCAGTCAGTAGCTTCAATCATTTCTGGACGTTTTTCAATGGCAAAAATCAATGAATATTGTTAATGCACAAACAGTAATTTCTCCGCATTGCAAGGTGCAATTCTGAAATTTTTTGCTTTTTCCTGCTCCTCTTAGCATGATAAAGAAGATTCAAAGAGAGTGAGATGCCAGCTCCTTTCATTCAGTCAGTACCTTCAATCATTTCTGGACGTTTTTCAATGGCAAAAATCAATGAATATTGTAAATGCACAAACAGTAATTTCTCCGCATTGCAAGGTGCAATTCTGAAATTTTTTGCTTTTTCCTGCTCCTCTTAGCATGATAAAGAAGATTCAAAGAGAGTGAGATGCCAGCTCCTTTCATTCAGTCAGTAGCTTCAAACATTTCTGGTATATGAATAACATGATGTTTTTCAATGGCAAAAATCAATGAATATTGTAAATGCACAAACAGTAATTTCTCCGCATTGCAAGGTGCAAGTCTGAAATTTTTTGCTTTTTCCTGCTCCTCTTAGCATGATAAAGAAGATTCAAAGAGAGTGAGATGCCAGCTCCTTTCATTCAGTCAGTAGCTTCAAACATTTCTGGTATATGAATAACATGATGTTTTTCAATGGCAAAAATCAATGAATATTGTAAATGCACAAACAGTAATTTCTCCGCATTGCAAGGTGCAAGTCTGAAATTTTTTGCTTTTTCCTGCTCCTCTTAGCATGATAAAGAAGATTCAAAGAGAGTGAGATGCCAGCTACTTTCATTCAGTCAGTAGCTTCAATCATTTCTGGACGTTTTTCAATGGTAAAAATCAATGAATATTGTAAATGCACAAACAGTAATTTCTCCACATTGCAAGGTGCAATTCTGAAATTTTTTGCTTTTTCCTGCTCCTCTTAGCATGATAAAGAAGATTCAAAGAGAGTGAGATGCCAGCTCCTTTCATTCAGTCAGTAGCTTCAAACATTTCTGGTATATGAATAACATGATGTTTTTCAATGGCAAAAATCAATGAATATTGTAAATGCACAAACAGTAATTTCTCCGCATTGCAAGGTGCAATTCTGAAATTTTTTGCTTTTTCCTGCTCCTCTTAGCATGATAAAGAAGATTCAAAGAGAGTGAGATGCCAGCTTCTTTCATTCAGTCAGTAGCTTCAATCATTTCTGGATGTTTTTCAATGGCAAAAATCAATGAATATTGTAAATGCACAAACTGTAATTTCTCCGCATTGCAAGGTGCAATTCTGAAATTTTTTGCTTTTTCCTGCTCCTCTTAGCATGATAAAGAAGATTCAAAGAGAGTGAGATGTCAGCTCCTTTCATTCAGTCAGTAGCTTCAATCATTTCTGGACGTTTTTCAATGGCAAAAATCAATGAATATTGTAAATGCACAAACAGTAATTTCTCCGCATTGCAAGGTGCAATTCTGAAATTTTTTGCGTTTTCCTGCTCCTCTTAGCATGATAAAGAAGATTCAAAGAGAGTGAGATGCCAGCTCCTTTCATTCAGTCAGTAGCTTCAATCATTTCTGGACGTTTTTCAATGGCAAAAATCAATGAATATTGTAAATGCACAAACAGTAATTTCTCCGCATTGCAAGGTGCAATTCTGAAATTTTTTGCTTTTTCCTGCTCCTCTTAGCATGATAAAGAAGATTCAAAGAGAGTGAGGTGCCAGCTCCTTTCATTCAGTCAGTAGCTTCAAACATTTCTGGTATATGAATAACATGTTTTTCAATGGCAAAAATCAATGAATATTGTAAATGCACAAACAGTAATTTCTCCGCATTGCAAGGTGCAATTCTGAAATTTTTTGCTTTTTCCTGCTCCTCTTAGCATGATAAAGAAGAATCAAAGAGAGTGAGATGCCAGCTCCTTTCATTCAGTCAGTAGCTTCAATCATTTCTGGACGTTTTTCAATGGCAAAAATCAATGAATATTGTAAATGCACAAACAGTAATTTCTCCGCATTGCAAGGTGCAATTCTGAAATTTATTGCTTTTTCCTGCTCCTCTTAGCATGATAAAGAAGATTCAAAGAGAGTGAGATGCCAGCTCCTTTCATTCAGTCAGTAGCTTCAATCATTTCTGGACGTTTTTCAAAGGCAAAAATCAATGAATATTGTAAATGCACAAACAGTAATTTCTCCGCATTGCAAGGTGCAATTCTGAAATTTTTTGCTTTTTCCTGCTCCTCAGCATGATAAAGAAGATTCAAAGAGAGTGATATGCCAGCTCCTTTCATTCAGTCAGTAGCTTCAAACATTTCTGGTATATGAATAACATGATGTTTTTCAATGGCAAAAATCAATGAATATTGTAAATGCACAAACAGTAATTTCTCCGCATTGCAAGGTGCAAGTCTGAAATTTTTTGCTTTTTCCTGCTCCTCTTAGCATGATAAAGAAGATTCAAAGAGAGTGAGATGCCAGCTACTTTCATTCAGTCAGTAGCTTCAATCATTTCTGGACGTTTTTCAATGGTAAAAATCAATGAATATTGTAAATGCACAAACAGTAATTTCTCCACATTGCAATGTGCAATTCTAAAATTTTTTGCTTTTTCCTGCTTCTCTTAGCATGATAAAGAAGATTCAAAGAGAGTGAGATGCCAGCTCCTTTCATTCAGTCAGTACCTTCAATCATTTCTGGACGTTTTTCAATGGCAAAAATCAATGAATTTTGTAAATGCACAAACAGTAATTTCTCCGCATTGCAAGGTGCAATTCTGAAATTTTTTGCTTTTTCCTGCTCCTCTTAGCATGATAAAGAAGATTCAAAGAGAGTGAGATGCCAGCTCCTTTCATTCAGTCAGTAGCTTCAAACATTTCTGGTATATGAATAACATGATGTTTTTCAATGGCAAAAATCAATGAATATTGTAAATGCACAAACAGTAATTTCTCCGCATTGCAAGGTGCAAGTCTGAAATTTTTTGCTTTTTCCTGCTCCTCTTAGCATGATAAAGAAGATTCAAAGAGAGTGAGATGCCAGCTCCTTTCATTCAGTCAGTAGCTTCAAACATTTCTGGTATATGAATAACATGATGTTTTTCAATGGCAAAAATCAATGAATATTGTAAATGCACAAACAGTAATTTCTCCGCATTGCAAGGTGCAAGTCTGAAATTTTTTGCTTTTTCCTGCTCCTCTTAGCATGATAAAGAAGATTCAAAGAGAGTGAGATGCCAGCTACTTTCATTCAGTCAGTAGCTTCAATCATTTCTGGACGTTTTTCAATGGTAAAAATCAATGAATATTGTAAATGCACAAACAGTAATTTCTCCACATTGCAAGGTGCAATTCTGAAATTTTTTGCTTTTTCCTGCTCCTCTTAGCATGATAAAGAAGATTCAAAGAGAGTGAGATGCCAGCTCCTTTCATTCAGTCAGTAGCTTCAAACATTTCTGGTATATGAATAACATGATGTTTTTCAATGGCAAAAATCAATGAATATTGTAAATGCACAAACAGTAATTTCTCCGCATTGCAAGGTGCAATTCTGAAATTTTTTGCTTTTTCCTGCTCCTCTTAGCATGATAAAGAAGATTCAAAGAGAGTGAGATGCCAGCTCCTTTCATTCAGTCAGTAGCTTCAATCATTTCTGGACGTTTTTCAATGGCAAAAATCAATGAATATTGTAAATGCACAAACAGTAATTTCTCCGCATTGCAAGGTGCAATTCTGAAATTTTTTGCTTTTTCCTGCTCCTCTTAGCATGATAAAGAAGATTCAAAGAGAATGAGATGCCAGCTCCTTTCATTCAGTCAGTACCTTCAATCATTTCTGGACATTTTTCAATGGCAAAAATCAATGAATATTGTAAATGCACAAACAGTAATTTCTCCGCATTGCAAGGTGCAATTCTGAAATTTTTTGCTTTTTCCCGCTCCTCTTAGCATGATAAAGAAGATTCAAAGAGAGTGAGGTGCCAGCTCCTTTCATTCAGTCAGTAGCTTCAAACATTTCTGGTATATGAATAACATGTTTTTCAATGGCAAAAATCAATGAATATTGTAAATGCACAAACAGTAATTTCTCCGCATTGCAAGGTGCAATTCTGAAATTTTTTGCTTTTTCCTGCTCCTCTTAGCATGATAAAGAAGATTCAAAGAGAGTGAGATGCCAGCTCCTTTCATTCAGTCAGTACCTTCAATCATTTCTGGACGTTTTTCAATGGCAAAAATCAATGAATATTGTAAATGCACAAACAGTAATTTCTCCGCATTGCAAGGTGCAATTCTGAAATTTTTTGCTTTTTCCCGCTCCTCTTAGCATGATAAAGAAGATTCAAAGAGAGTGAGGTGCCAGCTCCTTTCATTCAGTCAGTAGCTTCAAACATTTCTGGTATATGAATAACATGTTTTTCAATGGCAAAAATCAATGAATATTGTAAATGCACAAACAGTAATTTCTCCGCATTGCAAGGTGCAATTCTGAAATTTTTTGCTTTTTCCTGCTCCTCTTAGCATGATAAAGAAGATTCAAAGAGAGTGAGATGCCAGCTTCTTTCATTCAGTCAGTAGCTTCAATCATTTCTGGATGTTTTTCAATGGCAAAAATCAATGAATATTGTAAATGCACAAACTGTAATTTCTCCGCATTGCAAGGTGCAATTCTGAAATTTTTTGCTTTTTCCTGCTCCTCTTAGCATGATAAAGAAGATTCAAAGAGAGTGAGATGTCAGCTCCTTTCATTCAGTCAGTAGCTTCAATCATTTCTGGACGTTTTTCAATGGCAAAAATCAATGAATATTGTAAATGCACAAACAGTAATTTCTCCGCATTGCAAGGTGCAATTCTGAAATTTTTTGCGTTTTCCTGCTCCTCTTAGCATGATAAAGAAGATTCAAAGAGAGTGAGATGCCAGCTCCTTTCATTCAGTCAGTAGCTTCAATCATTTCTGGACGTTTTTCAATGGCAAAAATCAATGAATATTGTAAATGCACAAACAGTAATTTCTCCGCATTGCAAGGTGCAATTCTGAAATTTTTTGCTTTTTCCTGCTCCTCTTAGCATGATAAAGAAGATTCAAAGAGAGTGAGGTGCCAGCTCCTTTCATTCAGTCAGTAGCTTCAAACATTTCTGGTATATGAATAACATGTTTTTCAATGGCAAAAATCAATGAATATTGTAAATGCACAAACAGTAATTTCTCCGCATTGCAAGGTGCAATTCTGAAATTTTTTGCTTTTTCCTGCTCCTCTTAGCATGATAAAGAAGAATCAAAGAGAGTGAGATGCCAGCTCCTTTCATTCAGTCAGTAGCTTCAATCATTTCTGGACGTTTTTCAATGGCAAAAATCAATGAATATTGTAAATGCACAAACAGTAATTTCTCCGCATTGCAAGGTGCAATTCTGAAATTTTTTGCTTTTTCCTGCTCCTCTTAGCATGATAAAGAAGATTCAAAGAGAGTGAGATGCCAGCTCCTTTCATTCAGTCAGTAGCTTCAATCATTTCTGGACGTTTTTCAAAGGCAAAAATCAATGAATATTGTAAATGCACAAACAGTAATTTCTCCGCATTGCAAGGTGCAATTCTGAAATTTTTTGCTTTTTCCTGCTCCTCTTAGCATGATAAAGAAGATTGAAAGAGAGTGATATGCCAGCTCCTTTCATTCAGTCAGTAGCTTCAAACATTTCTGGTATATGAATAACATGATGTTTTTCAATGGCAAAAATCAATGAATATTGTAAATGCACAAACAGTAATTTCTCCGCATTGCAAGGTGCAAGTCTGAAATTTTTTGCTTTTTCCTGCTCCTCTTAGCATGATAAAGAAGATTCAAAGAGAGTGAGATGCCAGCTACTTTCATTCAGTCAGTAGCTTCAATCATTTCTGGACGTTTTTCAATGGTAAAAATCAATGAATATTGTAAATGCACAAACAGTAATTTCTCCACATTGCAATGTGCAATTCTAAAATTTTTTGCTTTTTCCTGCTTCTCTTAGCATGATAAAGAAGATTCAAAGAGAGTGAGATGCCAGCTCCTTTCATTCAGTCAGTACCTTCAATCATTTCTGGACGTTTTTCAATGGCAAAAATCAATGAATTTTGTAAATGCACAAACAGTAATTTCTCCGCATTGCAAGGTGCAATTCTGAAATTTTTTGCTTTTTCCTGCTCCTCTTAGCATGATAAAGAAGATTCAAAGAGAGTGAGATGCCAGCTCCTTTCATTCAGTCAGTAGCTTCAAACATTTCTGGTATATGAATAACATGATGTTTTTCAATGGCAAAAATCAATGAATATTGTAAATGCACAAACAGTAATTTCTCCGCATTGCAAGGTGCAAGTCTGAAATTTTTTGCTTTTTCCTGCTCCTCTTAGCATGATAAAGAAGATTCAAAGAGAGTGAGATGCCAGCTCCTTTCATTCAGTCAGTAGCTTCAAACATTTCTGGTATATGAATAACATGATGTTTTTCAATGGCAAAAATCAATGAATATTGTAAATGCACAAACAGTAATTTCTCCGCATTGCAAGGTGCAAGTCTGAAATTTTTTGCTTTTTCCTGCTCCTCTTAGCATGATAAAGAAGATTCAAAGAGAGTGAGATGCCAGCTACTTTCATTCAGTCAGTAGCTTCAATCATTTCTGGACGTTTTTCAATGGTAAAAATCAATGAATATTGTAAATGCACAAACAGTAATTTCTCCACATTGCAAGGTGCAATTCTGAAATTTTTTGCTTTTTCCTGCTCCTCTTAGCATGATAAAGAAGATTCAAAGAGAGTGAGATGCCAGCTCCTTTCATTCAGTCAGTAGCTTCAAACATTTCTGGTATATGAATAACATGATGTTTTTCAATGGCAAAAATCAATGAATATTGTAAATGCACAAACAGTAATTTCTCCGCATTGCAAGGTGCAATTCTGAAATTTTTTGCTTTTTCCTGCTCCTCTTAGCATGATAAAGAAGATTCAAAGAGAGTGAGATGCCAGCTCCTTTCATTCAGTCAGTAGCTTCAATCATTTCTGGACGTTTTTCAATGGCAAAAATCAATGAATATTGTAAATGCACAAACAGTAATTTCTCCGCATTGCAAGGTGCAATTCTGAAATTTTTTGCTTTTTCCTGCTCCTCTTAGCATGATAAAGAAGATTCAAAGAGAATGAGATGCCAGCTCCTTTCATTCAGTCAGTACCTTCAATCATTTCTGGACATTTTTCAATGGCAAAAATCAATGAATATTGTAAATGCACAAACAGTAATTTCTCCGCATTGCAAGGTGCAATTCTGAAATTTTTTGCTTTTTCCCGCTCCTCTTAGCATGATAAAGAAGATTCAAAGAGAGTGAGGTGCCAGCTCCTTCCATTCAGTCAGTAGCTTCAAACATTTCTGGTATATGAATAACATGTTTTTCAATGGCAAAAATCAATGAATATTGTAAATGCACAAACAGTAATTTCTCCGCATTGCAAGGTGCAATTCTGAAATTTTTTGCTTTTTCCTGCTCCTCTTAGCATGATAAAGAAGATTCAAAGAGAGTGAGATGCCAGCTCCTTTCATTCAGTCAGTACCTTCAATCATTTCTGGACGTTTTTCAATGGCAAAAATCAATGAATATTGTAAATGCACAAACAGTAATTTCTCCGCATTGCAAGGTGCAATTCTGAAATATTTTGCTTTTTCCCGCTCCTCTTAGCATGATAAAGAAGATTCAAAGAGAGTGAGGTGCCAGCTCCTTTCATTCAGTCAGTAGCTTCAAACATTTCTGGTATATGAATAACATGTTTTTCAATGGCAAAAATCAATGAATATTGTAAATGCACAAACAGTAATTTCTCCGCATTGCAAGGTGCAAGTCTGAAATTTTTTGCTTTTTCCTGCTCCTCTTAGCATGATAAAGAAGATTCAAAGAGAGTGAGATGCCAGCTACTTTCATTCAGTCAGTAGCTTCAATCATTTCTGGACGTTTTTCAATGGTAAAAATCAATGAATATTGTAAATGCACAAACAGTAATTTCTCCACATTGCAATGTGCAATTCTAAAATTTTTTGCTTTTTCCTGCTTCTCTTAGCATGATAAAGAAGATTCAAAGAGAGTGAGATGCCAGCTCCTTTCATTCAGTCAGTACCTTCAATCATTTCTGGACGTTTTTCAATGGCAAAAATCAATGAATTTTGTAAATGCACAAACAGTAATTTCTCCGCATTGCAAGGTGCAATTCTGAAATTTTTTGCTTTTTCCTGCTCCTCTTAGCATGATAAAGAAGATTCAAAGAGAGTGAGATGCCAGCTCCTTTCATTCAGTCAGTAGCTTCAAACATTTCTGGTATATGAATAACATGATGTTTTTCAATGGCAAAAATCAATGAATATTGTAAATGCACAAACAGTAATTTCTCCGCATTGCAAGGTGCAAGTCTGAAATTTTTTGCTTTTTCCTGCTCCTCTTAGCATGATAAAGAAGATTCAAAGAGAGTGAGATGCCAGCTCCTTTCATTCAGTCAGTAGCTTCAAACATTTCTGGTATATGAATAACATGATGTTTTTCAATGGCAAAAATCAATGAATATTGTAAATGCACAAACAGTAATTTCTCCGCATTGCAAGGTGCAAGTCTGAAATTTTTTGCTTTTTCCTGCTCCTCTTAGCATGATAAAGAAGATTCAAAGAGAGTGAGATGCCAGCTACTTTCATTCAGTCAGTAGCTTCAATCATTTCTGGACGTTTTTCAATGGTAAAAATCAATGAATATTGTAAATGCACAAACAGTAATTTCTCCACATTGCAAGGTGCAATTCTGAAATTTTTTGCTTTTTCCTGCTCCTCTTAGCATGATAAAGAAGATTCAAAGAGAGTGAGATGCCAGCTCCTTTCATTCAGTCAGTAGCTTCAAACATTTCTGGTATATGAATAACATGATGTTTTTCAATGGCAAAAATCAATGAATATTGTAAATGCACAAACAGTAATTTCTCCGCATTGCAAGGTGCAATTCTGAAATTTTTTGCTTTTTCCTGCTCCTCTTAGCATGATAAAGAAGATTCAAAGAGAGTGAGATGCCAGCTCCTTTCATTCAGTCAGTAGCTTCAATCATTTCTGGACGTTTTTCAATGGCAAAAATCAATGAATATTGTAAATGCACAAACAGTAATTTCTCCGCATTGCAAGGTGCAATTCTGAAATTTTTTGCTTTTTCCTGCTCCTCTTAGCATGATAAAGAAGATTCAAAGAGAATGAGATGCCAGCTCCTTTCATTCAGTCAGTACCTTCAATCATTTCTGGACATTTTTCAATGGCAAAAATCAATGAATATTGTAAATGCACAAACAGTAATTTCTCCGCATTGCAAGGTGCAATTCTGAAATTTTTTGCTTTTTCCCGCTCCTCTTAGCATGATAAAGAAGATTCAAAGAGAGTGAGGTGCCAGCTCCTTTCATTCAGTCAGTAGCTTCAAACATTTCTGGTATATGAATAACATGTTTTTCAATGGCAAAAATCAATGAATATTGTAAATGCACAAACAGTAATTTCTCCGCATTGCAAGGTGCAATTCTGAAATTTTTTGCTTTTTCCTGCTCCTCTTAGCATGATAAAGAAGATTCAAAGAGAGTGAGATGCCAGCTCCTTTCATTCAGTCAGTACCTTCAATCATTTCTGGACGTTTTTCAATGGCAAAAATCAATGAATATTGTAAATGCACAAACAGTAATTTCTCCGCATTGCAAGGTGCAATTCTGAAATTTTTTGCTTTTTCCCGCTCCTCTTAGCATGATAAAGAAGATTCAAAGAGAGTGAGGTGCCAGCTCCTTTCATTCAGTCAGTAGCTTCAAACATTTCTGGTATATGAATAACATGTTTTTCAATGGCAAAAATCAATGAATATTGTAAATGCACAAACAGTAATTTCTCCGCATTGCAAGGTGCAATTCTGAAATTTTTTGCTTTTTCCTGCTCCTCTTAGCATGATAAAGAAGATTCAAAGAGAGTGAGATGCCAGCTCCTTTCATTCAGTCAGTAGCTTCAATCATTTCTGGACGTTTTTCAATGGTAAAAATCAATGAATATTGTAAATGCACAAACAGTAATTTCTCCACATTGCAAGGTGCAATTCTGAAATTTTTTGCTTTTTCCTGCTCCTCTTAGCATGATAAAGAAGATTCAAAGAGAGTGAGATGCCAGCTCCTTTCATTCAGTCAGTAGCTTCAAACATTTCTGGTATATGAATAACATGATGTTTTTCAATGGCAAAAATCAATGAATATTGTAAATGCACAAACAGTAATTTCTCCGCATTGCAAGGTGCAAGTCTGAAATTTTTTGCTTTTTCCTGCTCCTCTTAGCATGATAAAGAAGATTCAAAGAGAGTGAGATGCCAGCTACTTTCATTCAGTCAGTAGCTTCAATCATTTCTGGACGTTTTTCAATGGTAAAAATCAATGAATATTGTAAATGCACAAACAGTTATTTCTCCACATTGCAAGGTGCAATTCTGAAATTTTTTGCTTTTTCCTGCTCCTCTTAGCATGATAAAGAAGATTCAAAGAGAGTGAGATGCCAACTCCTTTCATTCAGTCAGTAGCTTCAAACATTTCTGGTATATGAATAACATGATGTTTTTCAATGGCAAAAATCAATGAATATTGTAAATGCACAAACAGTAATTTCTCCGCATTGCAAGGTGCAATTCTGAAATTTTTTGCTTTTTCCTGCTCCTCTTAGCATGATAAAGAAGATTCAAAGAGAGTGAGATGCCAGCTCCTTTCATTCAGTCAGTAGCTTCAATCATTTCTGGACGTTTTTCAATGGCAAAAATCAATGAATATTGTAAATGCACAAACAGTAATTTCTCCGCATTGCAAGGTGCAATTCTGAAATTTTTTGCTTTTTCCTGCTCCTCTTAGCATGATAAAGAAGATTCAAAGAGAGTGAGATGCCAGCTCCTTTCATTCAGTCAGTACCTTCAATAATTTCTGGACGTTTTTCAATGGCAAAAATCAATGAATATTGTAAATGCACAAACAGTAATTTCTCCGCATTGCAAGGTGCAATTCTGAAATTTTTTGCTTTTTCCCGCTCCTCTTAGCATGATAAAGAAGATTCAAAGAGAGTGAGGTGCCAGCTCCTTTCATTCAGTCAGTAGCTTCAAACATTTCTGGTATATGAATAACATGTTTTTCAATGGCAAAAATCAATGAATATTGTAAATGCACAAACAGTAATTTCTCCGCATTGCAAGGTGCAATTCTGAAATTTTTTGCTTTTTCCTGCTCCTCTTAGCATGATAAAGAAGATTCAAAGAGAGTGAGATGCCAGCTCCTTTCATTCAGTCAGTACCTTCAATCATTTCTGGACGTTTTTCAATGGCAAAAATCAATGAATATTGTAAATGCACAAACAGTAATTTCTCCGCATTGCAAGGTGCAATTCTGAAATTTTTTGCTTTTTCCCGCTCCTCTTAGCATGATAAAGAAGATTCAAAGAGAGTGAGGTGCCAGCTCCTTTCATTAAGTCAGTAGCTTCAAACATTTCTGGTATATGAATAACATGTTTTTCAATGGCAAAAATCAATGAATATTGTAAATGCACAAACAGTAATTTCTCCGCATTGCAAGGTGCAATTCTGAAATTTTTTGCTTTTTCCTGCTCCTCTTAGCATGATAAAGAAGATTCAAAGAGAGTGAGATGCCAGCTCCTTTCATTCAGTCAGTAGCTTCAATCATTTCTGGACGTTTTTCAATGGTAAAAATCAATGAATATTGTAAATGCACAAACAGTAATTTCTCCACATTGCAAGGTGCAATTCTGAAATTTTTTGCTTTTTCCTGCTCCTCTTAGCATGATAAAGAAGATTCAAAGAGAGTGAGATGCCAGCTCCTTTCATTCAGTCAGTAGCTTCAAACATTTCTGGTATATGAATAACATGATGTTTTTCAATGGCAAAAATCAATGAATATTGTAAATGCACAAACAGTAATTTCTCCGCATTGCAAGGTGCAAGTCTGAAATTTTTTGCTTTTTCCTGCTCCTCTTAGCATGATAAAGAAGATTCAAAGAGAGTGAGATGCCAGCTACTTTCATTCAGTCAGTAGCTTCAATCATTTCTGGACGTTTTTCAATGGTAAAAATCAATGAATATTGTAAATGCACAAACAGTTATTTCTCCACATTGCAAGGTGCAATTCTGAAATTTTTTGCTTTTTCCTGCTCCTCTTAGCATGATAAAGAAGATTCAAAGAGAGTGAGATGCCAACTCCTTTCATTCAGTCAGTAGCTTCAAACATTTCTGGTATATGAATAACATGATGTTTTTCAATGGCAAAAATCAATGAATATTGTAAATGCACAAACAGTAATTTCTCCGCATTGCAAGGTGCAATTCTGAAATTTTTTGCTTTTTCCTGCTCCTCTTAGCATGATAAAGAAGATTCAAAGAGAGTGAGATGCCAGCTCCTTTCATTCAGTCAGTAGCTTCAATCATTTCTGGACGTTTTTCAATGGCAAAAATCAATGAATATTGTAAATGCACAAACAGTAATTTCTCCGCATTGCAAGGTGCAATTCTGAAATTTTTTGCTTTTTCCTGCTCCTCTTAGCATGATAAAGAAGATTCAAAGAGAGTGAGATGCCAGCTCCTTTCATTCAGTCAGTACCTTCAATCATTTCTGGACGTTTTTCAATGGCAAAAATCAATGAATATTGTAAATGCACAAACAGTAATTTCTCCGCATTGCAAGGTGCAATTCTGAAATTTTTTGCTTTTTCCCGCTCCTCTTAGCATGATAAAGAAGATTCAAAGAGAGTGAGGTGCCAGCTCCTTTCATTCAGTCAGTAGCTTCAAACATTTCTGGTATATGAATAACATGTTTTTCAATGGCAAAAATCAATGAATATTGTAAATGCACAAACAGTAATTTCTCCGCATTGCAAGGTGCAATTCTGAAATTTTTTGCTTTTTCCTGCTCCTCTTAGCATGATAAAGAAGATTCAAAGAGAGTGAGATGCCAGCTCCTTTCATTCAGTCAGTAGCTTCAATCATTTCTGGACGTTTTTCAATGGCAAAAATCAATGAATATTGTAAATGCACAAGCAGTAATTTCTCCGCATTGCAAGGTGCAATTCTGAAATTTTTTGCTTTTTCCTGCTCCTCTTAGCATGATAAAGAAGATTCAAAGAGAGTGAGATGCCAGCTCCTTTCATTCAGTCAGTAGCTTCAATCATTTCTGGACGTTTTTCAATGGCAAAAATCAATGAATATTGTAAATGCACAAACAGTAATTTCTCCGCATTGCAAGGTGCAATTCTGAAATTTTTTGCTTTTTCCTGCTCCTCTTAGCATGATAAAGAAGATTCAAAGAGAGTGAGATGCCAGCTCCTTTCATTCAGTCAGTAGCTTCAAACATTTCTGGTATATGAATAACATGATGTTTTTCAATGGCAAAAATCAATGAATATTGTAAATGCACAAACAGTAATTTCTCCGCATTGCAAGGTGCAAGTCTGAAATTTTTTGCTTTTTCCTGCTCCTCTTAGCATGATAAAGAAGATTCAAAGAGAGTGAGATGCCAGCTACTTTCATTCAGTCAGTAGCTTCAATCATTTCTGGACGTTTTTCAATGGTAAAAATCAATGAATATTGTAAATGCACAAACATTAATTTCTCCACATTGCAAGGTGCAATTCTGAAATTTTTTGCTTTTTCCTGCTCCTCTTAGCATGATAAAGAAGATTCAAAGAGAGTGAGATGCCAGCTCCTTTCATTCAGTCAGTAGCTTCAAACATTTCTGGTATATGAATAACATGATGTTTTTCAATGGCAAAAATCAATGAATATTGTAAATGCACAAACAGTAATTTCTCCGCATTGCAAGGTGCAATTCTGAAATTTTTTGCTTTTTCCTGCTCCTCTTAGCATGATAAAGAAGATTCAAAGAGAGTGAGATGCCAGCTCCTTTCATTCAGTCAGTAGCTTCAATCATTTCTGGACGTTTTTCAATGGCAAAAATCAATGAATATTGTAAATGCACAAACAGTAATTTCTCCGCATTGCAAGGTGCAATTCTGAAATTTTTTGCTTTTTCCTGCTCCTCTTAGCATGATAAAGAAGATTCAAAGAGAGTGAGATGTCAGCTCCTTTCATTCAGTCAGTAGCTTCAAACATTTCTGGTATATGAATAACATGATGTTTTTCAATGGCTAAAATCAATGAATATTGTAAATGCACAAACAGTAATTTCTCCGCATTGCAAGGTGCAATTCTGAAATTTTTTGCTTTTTCCTGCTCCTCTTAGCATGATAAAGAAGATTCAAAGAGAGTGAGATGCCAGCTCCTTTCATTCAGTCAGTAGCTTCAATCATTTCTGGACGTTTTTCAATGGCAAAAATCAATGAATATTGTAAATGCACAAACAGTAATTTCTCCGCATTGCAAGGTGCAATTCTGAAATTTTTTGCTTTTTCCTGCTCCTCTTAGCATGATAAAGAAGATTCAAAGAGAGTGAGATGCCAGCTCCTTTCATTCAGTCAGTAGCTTCAATCATTTCTGGACGTTTTTCAATGGTAAAAATCAATGAATATTGTAAATGCACAAACAGTAATTTCTCCACATTGCAAGGTGCAATTCTGAAATTTTTTGCTTTTTCCTGCTCCTCTTAGCATGATAAAGAAGATTCAAAGAGAGTGAGATGCCAGCTCCTTTCATTCAGTCAGTAGCTTCAAACATTTCTGGTATATGAATAACATGATGTTTTTCAATGGCAAAAATCAATGAATATTGTAAATGCACAAACAGTAATTTCTCCGCATTGCAAGGTGCAATTCTGAAATTTTTTGCTTTTTCCTGCTCCTCTTAGCATGATAAAGAAGATTCAAAGAGAGTGAGATGCCAGCTCCTTTCATTCAGTCAGTAGCTTCAATCATTTCTGGACGTTTTTCAATGGCAAAAATCAATGAATATTGTAAATGCACAAACAGTAATTTCTCCGCATTGCAAGGTGCAATTCTGAAATTTTTTGCTTTTTCCTGCTCCTCTTAGCATGATAAAGAAGATTCAAAGAGAGTGAGATGTCAGCTCCTTTCATTCAGTCAGTAGCTTCAAACATTTCTGGTATATGAATAACATGATGTTTTTCAATGGCTAAAATCAATGAATATTGTAAATGCACAAACAGTAATTTCTCCGCATTGCAAGGTGCAATTCTGAAATTTTTTGCTTTTTCCTGCTCCTCTTAGCATGATAAAGAAGATTCAAAGAGAGTGAGATGCCAGCTCCTTTCATTCAGTCAGTAGCTTCAATCATTTCTGGACGTTTTTCAATGGCAAAAATCAATGAATATTGTAAATGCACAAACAGTAATTTCTCCGCATTGCAAGGTGCAATTCTGAAATTTTTTGCTTTTTCCTGCTCCTCTTAGCATGATAAAGAAGATTCAAAGAGAGTGAGATGCCAGCTCCTTTCATTCAGTCAGTAGCTTCAATCATTTCTGGACGTTTTTCAATGGCAAAAATCAATGAATATTGTAAATGCACAAACAGTAATTTCTCCGCATTGCAAGGTGCAATTCTGAAATTTTTTGCTTTTTCCTGCTCCTCTTAGCATGATAAAGAAGATTCAAAGAGAGTGAGATGCCAGCTCCTTTCATTCAGTCAGTAGCTTCAAACATTTCTGGAATATGAATAACATGATGTTTTTCAATGGCAAAAATCAATGAATATTGTAAATGCACAAACAGTAATTTCTCCGCATTGCAAGGTGCAAGTCTGAAATTTTTTGCTTTTTCCTGCTCCTCTTAGCATGATAAAGAAGATTCAAAGAGAGTGAGATGCCAGCTACTTTCATTCAGTCAGTAGCTTCAATCATTTCTGGACGTTTTTCAATGGTAAAAATCAATGAATATTGTAAATGCACAAACAGTAATTTCTCCACATTGCAATGTGCAATTCTAAAATTTTTTGCTTTTTCCTGCTCCTCTTAGCATGATAAAGAAGATTCAAAGAGAGTGAGATGCCAGCTCCTTTCATTCAGTCAGTAGCTTCAAACATTTCTGGTATATGAATAACATGATGTTTTTCAATGGCAAAAATCAATGAATATTGTAAATGCACAAACAGTAATTTCTCCGCATTGCAAGGTGCAATTCTGAAATTTTTTGCTTTTTCCTGCTCCTCTTAGCATGATAAAGAAGATTCAAAGAGAGTGAGATGCCAACTCCTTTCATTCAGTCAGTAGCTTCAAACATTTCTGGTATATGAATAACATGATGTTTTTCAATGGCAAAAATCAATGAATATTGTAAATGCACAAACAGTAATTTCTCCGCATTGCAAGGTGCAATTCTGAAATTTTTTGCTTTTTCCTGCTCCTCTTAGCATGATAAAGAAGATTCAAAGAGAGTGAGGTGCCAGCTCCTTTCATTCAGTCAGTAGCTTCAAACATTTCTGGTATATGAATAACATGTTTTTCAATGGCAAAAATCAATGAATATTGTAAATGCACAAACAGTAATTTCTCCGCATTGCAAGGTGCAATTCTGAAATTTTTTGCTTTTTCCTGCTCCTCTTAGCATGATAAAGAAGATTCAAAGAGAGTGAGATGCCAGCTCCTTTCATTCAATCAGTAGCTTCAATCATTTCTGGACGTTTATCAATGGCAAAAATCAATGAATATTGTAAATGCACAAACAGTAATTTCTCCGCATTGCAAGGTGCAATTCTGAAATTTTTTGCTTTTTCCTGCTCCTCTTAGCATGATAAAGAAGATTCAAAGAGAGTGAGATGCCAGCTCCTTTCATTCAGTCAGTAGCTTCAAACATTTCTGGTATATGAATAACATGATGTTTTTCAATGGCAAAAATCAATGAATATTGTAAATGCACAAACAGTAATTTCTCCGCATTGCAAGGTGCAAGTCTGAAATTTTTTGCTTTTTCCTGCTCCTCTTAGCATGATAAAGAAGATTCAAAGAGAGTGAGATGCCAGCTACTTTCATTCAGTCAGTAGCTTCAATCATTTCTGGACGTTTTTCAATGGTAAAAATCAATGAATATTGTAAATGCACAAACAGTAATTTCTCCACATTGCAAGGTGCAATTCTGAAATTTTTTGCTTTTTCCTGCTCCTCTTAGCATGATAAAGAAGATTCAAAGAGAGTGAGATGCCAGCTCCTTTCATTCAGTCAGTAGCTTCAAACATTTCTGGTATATGAATAACATGATGTTTTTCAATGGCAAAAATCAATGAATATTGTAAATGCACAAACAGTAATTTCTCCGCATTGCAAGGTGCAATTCTGAAATTTTTTGCTTTTTCCTGCTCCTCTTAGCATGATAAAGAAGATTCAAAGAGAGTGAGATGCCAGCTCCTTTCATTCAGTCAGTAGCTTCAATCATTTCTGGACGTTTTTCAATGGCAAAAATCAATGAATATTGTAAATGCACAAACAGTAATTTCTCCGCATTGCAAGGTGCAATTCTGAAATTTTTTGCTTTTTCCTGCTCCTCTTAGCATGATAAAGAAGATTCAAAGAGAGTGAGATGTCAGCTCCTTTCATTCAGTCAGTAGCTTCAAACATTTCTGGTATATGAATAACATGATGTTTTTCAATGGCTAAAATCAATGAATATTGTAAATGCACAAACAGTAATTTCTCCGCATTGCAAGGTGCAATTCTGAAATTTTTTGCTTTTTCCTGCTCCTCTTAGCATGATAAAGAAGATTCAAAGAGAGTGAGATGCCAGCTCCTTTCATTCAGTCAGTAGCTTCAATCATTTCTGGACGTTTTTCAATGGCAAAAATCAATGAATATTGTAAATGCACAAACAGTAATTTCTCCGCATTGCAAGGTGCAATTCTGAAATTTTTTGCTTTTTCCTGCTCCTCTTAGCATGATAAAGAAGATTCAAAGAGAGTGAGATGCCAGCTCCTTTCATTCAGTCAGTAGCTTCAATCATTTCTGGACGTTTTTCAATGGTAAAAATCAATGAATATTGTAAATGCACAAACAGTAATTTCTCCACATTGCAAGGTGCAATTCTGAAATTTTTTGCTTTTTCCTGCTCCTCTTAGCATGATAAAGAAGATTCAAAGAGAGTGAGATGCCAGCTCCTTTCATTCAGTCAGTAGCTTCAAACATTTCTGGTATATGAATAACATGATGTTTTTCAATGGCAAAAATCAATGAATATTGTAAATGCACAAACAGTAATTTCTCCGCATTGCAAGGTGCAATTCTGAAATTTTTTGCTTTTTCCTGCTCCTCTTAGCATGATAAAGAAGATTCAAAGAGAGTGAGATGCCAGCTCCTTTCATTCAGTCAGTAGCTTCAATCATTTCTGGACGTTTTTCAATGGCAAAAATCAATGAATATTGTAAATGCACAAACAGTAATTTCTCCGCATTGCAAGGTGCAATTCTGAAATTTTTTGCTTTTTCCTGCTCCTCTTAGCATGATAAAGAAGATTCAAAGAGAGTGAGATGTCAGCTCCTTTCATTCAGTCAGTAGCTTCAAACATTTCTGGTATATGAATAACATGATGTTTTTCAATGGCTAAAATCAATGAATATTGTAAATGCACAAACAGTAATTTCTCCGCATTGCAAGGTGCAATTCTGAAATTTTTTGCTTTTTCCTGCTCCTCTTAGCATGATAAAGAAGATTCAAAGAGAGTGAGATGCCAGCTCCTTTCATTCAGTCAGTAGCTTCAATCATTTCTGGACGTTTTTCAATGGCAAAAATCAATGAATATTGTAAATGCACAAACAGTAATTTCTCCGCATTGCAAGGTGCAATTCTGAAATTTTTTGCTTTTTCCTGCTCCTCTTAGCATGATAAAGAAGATTCAAAGAGAGTGAGATGCCAGCTCCTTTCATTCAGTCAGTAGCTTCAATCATTTCTGGACGTTTTTCAATGGCAAAAATCAATGAATATTGTAAATGCACAAACAGTAATTTCTCCGCATTGCAAGGTGCAATTCTGAAATTTTTTGCTTTTTCCTGCTCCTCTTAGCATGATAAAGAAGATTCAAAGAGAGTGAGATGCCAGCTCCTTTCATTCAGTCAGTAGCTTCAAACATTTCTGGAATATGAATAACATGATGTTTTTCAATGGCAAAAATCAATGAATATTGTAAATGCACAAACAGTAATTTCTCCGCATTGCAAGGTGCAAGTCTGAAATTTTTTGCTTTTTCCTGCTCCTCTTAGCATGATAAAGAAGATTCAAAGAGAGTGAGATGCCAGCTACTTTCATTCAGTCAGTAGCTTCAATCATTTCTGGACGTTTTTCAATGGTAAAAATCAATGAATATTGTAAATGCACAAACAGTAATTTCTCCACATTGCAATGTGCAATTCTAAAATTTTTTGCTTTTTCCTGCTCCTCTTAGCATGATAAAGAAGATTCAAAGAGAGTGAGATGCCAGCTCCTTTCATTCAGTCAGTAGCTTCAAACATTTCTGGTATATGAATAACATGATGTTTTTCAATGGCAAAAATCAATGAATATTGTAAATGCACAAACAGTAATTTCTCCGCATTGCAAGGTGCAATTCTGAAATTTTTTGCTTTTTCCTGCTCCTCTTAGCATGATAAAGAAGATTCAAAGAGAGTGAGATGCCAACTCCTTTCATTCAGTCAGTAGCTTCAAACATTTCTGGTATATGAATAACATGATGTTTTTCAATGGCAAAAATCAATGAATATTGTAAATGCACAAACAGTAATTTCTCCGCATTGCAAGGTGCAATTCTGAAATTTTTTGCTTTTTCCTGCTCCTCTTAGCATGATAAAGAAGATTCAAAGAGAGTGAGGTGCCAGCTCCTTTCATTCAGTCAGTAGCTTCAAACATTTCTGGTATATGAATAACATGTTTTTCAATGGCAAAAATCAATGAATATTGTAAATGCACAAACAGTAATTTCTCCGCATTGCAAGGTGCAATTCTGAAATTTTTTGCTTTTTCCTGCTCCTCTTAGCATGATAAAGAAGATTCAAAGAGAGTGAGATGCCAGCTCCTTTCATTCAATCAGTAGCTTCAATCATTTCTGGACGTTTATCAATGGCAAAAATCAATGAATATTGTAAATGCACAAACAGTAATTTCTCCGCATTGCAAGGTGCAATTCTGAAATTTTTTGCTTTTTCCTGCTCCTCTTAGCATGATAAAGAAGATTCAAAGAGAGTGAGATGCCAGCTCCTTTCATTCAGTCAGTAGCTTCAATCATTTCTGGACGTTTTTCAATGGCAAAAATCAATGAATATTGTAAATGCACAAACAGTAATTTCTCCGCATTGCAAGGTGCAATTCTGAAATTTTTTGCTTTTTCCTGCTCCTCTTAGCATGATAAAGAAGATTCAAAGAGAGTGAGATGCCAGCTCCTTTGATTCAGTCAGTATCTTCAAACATTTCTGGTATATGAATAACATGATGTTTTTCAATGGCAAAAATCAATGAATATTGTAAATGCACAAACAGTAATTTCTCCGCATTGCAAGGTGCAAGTCTGAAATTTTTTGCTTTTTCCTGCTCCTCTTAGCATGATAAAGAAGATTCAAAGAGAGTGAGATGCCAGCTACTTTCATTCAGTCAGTAGCTTCAATCATTTCTGGACGTTTTTCAATGGTAAAAATCAATGAATATTGTAAATGCACAAACAGTAATTTCTCCACATTGCAAGGTGCAATTCTGAAATTTTTTGCTTTTTCCTGCTCCTCTTAGCATGATAAAGAAGATTCAAAGAGAGTGAGATGCCAGCTCCTTTCATTCAGTCAGAAGCATCAAACATTTCTGGTATATGAATAACATGATGTTTTTCAATGGCAAAAATCAATGAATATTGTAAATGCACAAACAGTAATTTCTCCGCATTGCAAGGTGCAAGTCTGAAATTTTTTGCTTTTTCCTGCTCCTCTTAGCATGATAAAGAAGATTCAAAGAGAGTGAGATGCCAGCTACTTTCATTCAGTCAGTAGCTTCAATCATTTCTGGACGTTTTTCAATGGTAAAAATCAATGAATATTGTAAATGCACAAACAGTAATTTCTCCACATTGCAAGGTGCAATTCTGAAATTTTTTGCTTTTTCCTGCTCCTCTTAGCATGATAAAGAAGATTCAAAGAGAGTGAGATGCCAGCTCCTTTCATTCAGTCAGTAGCTTCAAACATTTCTGGTATATGAATAACATGATGTTTTTCAATGGCAAAAATCAATGAATATTGTAAATGCACAAACAGTAATTTCTCCACATTGCAAGGTGCAATTCTGAAATTTTTTGCTTTTTCCTGCTCCTCTTAGCATGATAAAGAAGATTCAAAGAGAGTGAGATGCCAGCTCCTTTCATTCAGTCAGTAGCTTCAAACATTTCTGGTATATGAATAACATGATGTTTTTCAATGGCAAAAATCAATGAATATTGTAAATGCACAAACAGTAATTTCTCCGCATTGCAAGGTGCAATTCTGAAATTTTTTGCTTTTTCCTGCTCCTCTTAGCATGATAAAGAAGATTCAAAGAGAGTGAGATGCCAGCTCCTTTCATTCAGTCAGTAGCTTCAATCATTTCTGGACGTTTTTCAATGGCAAAAATCAATGAATATTGTAAATGCACAAACAGTAATTTCTCCGCATTGCAAGGTGCAATTCTGAAATTTTTTGCTTTTTCCTGCTCCTCTTAGCATGATAAAGAAGATTCAAAGAGAGTGAGATGTCAGCTCCTTTCATTCAGTCAGTAGCTTCAAACATTTCTGGTATATGAATAACATGATGTTTTTCAATGGCAAAAATCAATGAATATTGTAAATGCACAAACAGTAATTTCTCCGCATTGCAAGGTGCAATTCTGAAATTTTTTGCTTTTTCCTGCTCCTCTTAGCATGATAAAGAAGATTCAAAGAGAGTGAGATGCCAGCTCCTTTCATTCAGTCAGTAGCTTCAATCATTTCTGGACGTTTTTCAATGGCAAAAATCAATGAATATTGTAAATGCACAAACAGTAATTTCTCCGCATTGCAAGGTGCAATTCTGAAATTTTTTGCTTTTTCCTGCTCCTCTTAGCATGATAAAGAAGATTCAAAGAGAGTGAGATGCCAGCTCCTTTCGTTCAGTCAGTAGCTTCAATCATTTCTGGACGTTTTTCAATGGCAAAAATCATTGAATATTATAAATGCACAAACAGTAATTTCTCCGCATTGCAAGGTGCAATTCTGAAATTTTTTACTTTTTCCTGCTCCTCTTAGCATGATAAAGAAGATTCAAAGAGAGTGAGATGCCAGCTCCTTTCATTCAGTCAGTAGCTTCAATCATTTCTGGTATATGAATAACATGATGTTTTTCAATGGCAAAAATCAATGAATATTGTAAATGCACAAACAGTAATTTCTCCGCATTGCAAGGTGCAATTCTGAAATTTTTTGCTTTTTCCCGCTCCTCTTAGCATGATAAAGAAGATTCAAAGAGAGTGAGGTGCCAGCTCCTTTCATTCAGTCAGTAGCTTCAAACATTTCTGGTATATGAATAACATGTTTTTCAATGGCAAAAATCAATGAATATTGTAAATGCACAAACAGTAATTTCTCCGCATTGCAAGGTGCAATTCTGAAATTTTTTGCTTTTTCCTGCTCCTCTTAGCATGATAAAGAAGATTCAAAGAGAGTGAGATGCCAGCTCCTTTCATTCAGTCAGTAGCTTCAATCATTTCTGGACGTTTTTCAATGGTAAAAATCAATGAATATTGTAAATGCACAAACAGTAATTTCTCCACATTGCAAGGTGCAATTCTGAAATTTTTTGCTTTTTCCTGCTCCTCTTAGCATGATAAAGAAGATTCAAAGAGAGTGAGATGCCAGCTCCTTTCATTCAGTCAGTAGCTTCAAACATTTCTGGTATATGAATAACATGATGTTTTTCAATGGCAAAAATCAATGAATATTGTAAATGCACAAACAGTAATTTCTCCGCATTGCAAGGTGCAAGTCTGAAATTTTTTGCTTTTTCCTGCTCCTCTTAGCATGATAAAGAAGATTCAAAGAGAGTGAGATGCCAGCTACTTTCATTCAGTCAGTATCTTCAATCATTTCTGGACGTTTTTCAATGGTAAAAATCAATGAATATTGTAAATGCACAAACAGTAATTTCTCCACATTGCAAGGTGCAATTCTGAAATTTTTTGCTTTTTCCTGCTCCTCTTAGCATGATAAAGAAGATTCAAAGAGAGTGAGATGCCAGCTCCTTTCATTCAGTCAGAAGCATCAAACATTTCTGGTATATGAATAACATGATGTTTTTCAATGGCAAAAATCAATGAATATTGTAAATGCACAAACAGTAATTTCTCCGCATTGCAAGGTGCAAGTCTGAAATTTTTTGCTTTTTCCTGCTCCTCTTAGCATGATAAAGAAGATTCAAAGAGAGTGAGATGCCAGCTACTTTCATTCAGTCAGTAGCTTCAATCATTTCTGGACGTTTTTCAATGGTAAAAATCAATGAATATTGTAAATGCACAAACAGTAATTTCTCCACATTGCAAGGTGCAATTCTGAAATTTTTTGCTTTTTCCTGCTCCTCTTAGCATGATAAAGAAGATTCAAAGAGAGTGAGATGCCAGCTCCTTTCATTCAGTCAGTAGCTTCAAACATTTCTGGTATATGAATAACATGATGTTTTTCAATGGCAAAAATCAATGAATATTGTAAATGCACAAACAGTAATTTCTCCACATTGCAAGGTGCAATTCTGAAATTTTTTGCTTTTTCCTGCTCCTCTTAGCATGATAAAGAAGATTCAAAGAGAGTGAGATGCCAGCTCCTTTCATTCAGTCAGTAGCTTCAAACATTTCTGGTATATGAATAACATGATGTTTTTCAATGGCAAAAATCAATGAATATTGTAAATGCACAAACAGTAATTTCTCCGCATTGCAAGGTGCAATTCTGAAATTTTTTGCTTTTTCCTGCTCCTCTTAGCATGATAAAGAAGATTCAAAGAGAGTGAGATGCCAGCTCCTTTCATTCAGTCAGTAGCTTCAATCATTTCTGGACGTTTTTCAATGGCAAAAATCAATGAATATTGTAAATGCACAAACAGTAATTTCTCCGCATTGCAAGGTGCAATTCTGAAATTTTTTGCTTTTTCCTGCTCCTCTTAGCATGATAAAGAAGATTCAAAGAGAGTGAGATGTCAGCTCCTTTCATTCAGTCAGTAGCTTCAAACATTTCTGGTATATGAATAACATGATGTTTTTCAATGGCAAAAATCAATGAATATTGTAAATGCACAAACAGTAATTTCTCCGCATTGCAAGGTGCAATTCTGAAATTTTTTGCTTTTTCCTGCTCCTCTTAGCATGATAAAGAAGATTCAAAGAGAGTGAGATGCCAGCTCCTTTCATTCAGTCAGTAGCTTCAATCATTTCTGGACGTTTTTCAATGGCAAAAATCAATGAATATTGTAAATGCACAAACAGTAATTTCTCCGCATTGCAAGGTGCAATTCTGAAATTTTTTGCTTTTTCCTGCTCCTCTTAGCATGATAAAGAAGATTCAAAGAGAGTGAGATGCCAGCTCCTTTCGTTCAGTCAGTAGCTTCAATCATTTCTGGACGTTTTTCAATGGCAAAAATCATTGAATATTATAAATGCACAAACAGTAATTTCTCCGCATTGCAAGGTGCAATTCTGAAATTTTTTACTTTTTCCTGCTCCTCTTAGCATGATAAAGAAGATTCAAAGAGAGTGAGATGCCAGCTCCTTTCATTCAGTCAGTAGCTTCAATCATTTCTGGTATATGAATAACATGATGTTTTTCAATGGCAAAAATCAATGAATATTGTAAATGCACAAACAGTAATTTCTCCGCATTGCAAGGTGCAATTCTGAAATTTTTTGCTTTTTCCCGCTCCTCTTAGCATGATAAAGAAGATTCAAAGAGAGTGAGGTGCCAGCTCCTTTCATTCAGTCAGTAGCTTCAAACATTTCTGGTATATGAATAACATGTTTTTCAATGGCAAAAATCAATGAATATTGTAAATGCACAAACAGTAATTTCTCCGCATTGCAAGGTGCAATTCTGAAATTTTTTGCTTTTTCCTGCTCCTCTTAGCATGATAAAGAAGATTCAAAGAGAGTGAGATGCCAGCTCCTTTCATTCAGTCAGTAGCTTCAATCATTTCTGGACGTTTTTCAATGGTAAAAATCAATGAATATTGTAAATGCACAAACAGTAATTTCTCCACATTGCAAGGTGCAATTCTGAAATTTTTTGCTTTTTCCTGCTCCTCTTAGCATGATAAAGAAGATTCAAAGAGAGTGAGATGCCAGCTCCTTTCATTCAGTCAGTAGCTTCAAACATTTCTGGTATATGAATAACATGATGTTTTTCAATGGCAAAAATCAATGAATATTGTAAATGCACAAACAGTAATTTCTCCGCATTGCAAGGTGCAAGTCTGAAATTTTTTGCTTTTTCCTGCTCCTCTTAGCATGATAAAGAAGATTCAAAGAGAGTGAGATGCCAGCTACTTTCATTCAGTCAGTAGCTTCAATCATTTCTGGACGTTTTTCAATGGTAAAAATCAATGAATATTGTAAATGCACAAACAGTAATTTCTCCACATTGCAAGGTGCAATTCTGAAATTTTTTGCTTTTTCCTGCTCCTCTTAGCATGATAAAGAAGATTCAAAGAGAGTGAGATGCCAGCTCCTTTCATTCAGTCAGAAGCTTCAAACATTTCTGGTATATGAATAACATGATGTTTTTCAATGGCAAAAATCAATGAATATTGTAAATGCACAAACAGTAATTTCTCCGCATTGCAAGGTGCAAGTCTGAAATTTTTTGCTTTTTCCTGCTCCTCTTAGCATGATAAAGAAGATTCAAAGAGAGTGAGATGCCAGCTACTTTCATTCAGTCAGTAGCTTCAATCATTTCTGGACGTTTTTCAATGGTAAAAATCAATGAATATTGTAAATGCACAAACAGTAATTTCTCCACATTGCAAGGTGCAATTCTGAAATTTTTTGCTTTTTCCTGCTCCTCTTAGCATGATAAAGAAGATTCAAAGAGAGTGAGATGCCAGCTCCTTTCATTCAGTCAGTAGCTTCAAACATTTCTGGTATATGAATAACATGATGTTTTTCAATGGCAAAAATCAATGAATATTGTAAATGCACAAACAGTAATTTCTCCACATTGCAAGGTGCAATTCTGAAATTTTTTGCTTTTTCCTGCTCCTCTTAGCATGATAAAGAAGATTCAAAGAGAGTGAGATGCCAGCTCCTTTCATTCAGTCAGTAGCTTCAAACATTTCTGGTATATGAATAACATGATGTTTTTCAATGGCAAAAATCAATGAATATTGTAAATGCACAAACAGTAATTTCTCCGCATTGCAAGGTGCAATTCTGAAATTTTTTGCTTTTTCCTGCTCCTCTTAGCATGATAAAGAAGATTCAAAGAGAGTGAGATGCCAGCTCCTTTCATTCAGTCAGTAGCTTCAATCATTTCTGGACGTTTTTCAATGGCAAAAATCAATGAATATTGTAAATGCACAAACAGTAATTTCTCCGCATTGCAAGGTGCAATTCTGAAATTTTTTGCTTTTTCCTGCTCCTCTTAGCATGATAAAGAAGATTCAAAGAGAGTGAGATGTCAGCTCCTTTCATTCAGTCAGTAGCTTCAAACATTTCTGGTATATGAATAACATGATGTTTTTCAATGGCAAAAATCAATGAATATTGTAAATGCACAAACAGTAATTTCTCCGCATTGCAAGGTGCAATTCTGAAATTTTTTGCTTTTTCCTGCTCCTCTTAGCATGATAAAGAAGATTCAAAGAGAGTGAGATGCCAGCTCCTTTCATTGTCAGTAGCTTCAATCATTTCTGGACGTTTTTCAATGGCAAAAATCAATGAATATTGTAAATGCACAAACAGTAATTTCTCCGCATTGCAAGGTGCAATTCTGAAATTTTTTGCTTTTTCCTGCTCCTCTTAGCATGATAAAGAAGATTCAAAGAGAGTGAGATGCCAGCTCCTTTCGTTCAGTCAGTAGCTTCAATCATTTCTGGACGTTTTTCAATGGCAAAAATCATTGAATATTATAAATGCACAAACAGTAATTTCTCCGCATTGCAAGGTGCAATTCTGAAATTTTTTACTTTTTCCTGCTCCTCTTAGCATGATAAAGAAGATTCAAAGAGAGTGAGATGCCAGCTCCTTTCATTCAGTCAGTAGCTTCAATCATTTCTGGTATATGAATAACATGATGTTTTTCAATGGCAAAAATCAATGAATATTGTAAATGCACAAACAGTAATTTCTCCGCATTGCAAGGTGCAATTCTGAAATTTTTTGCTTTTTCCCGCTCCTCTTAGCATGATAAAGAAGATTCAAAGAGAGTGAGGTGCCAGCTCCTTTCATTCAGTCAGTAGCTTCAAACATTTCTGGTATATGAATAACATGTTTTTCAATGGCAAAAATCAATGAATATTGTAAATGCACAAACAGTAATTTCTCCGCATTGCAAGGTGCAATTCTGAAATTTTTTGCTTTTTCCTGCTCCTCTTAGCATGATAAAGAAGATTCAAAGAGAGTGAGATGCCAGCTCCTTTCATTCAGTCAGTAGCTTCAATCATTTCTGGACGTTTTTCAATGGCAAAAATCAATGAATATTGTAAATGCACAAACAGTAATTTCTCCGCATTGCAAGGTGCAAGTCTGAAATTTTTTGCTTTTTCCTGCTCCTCTTAGCATGATAAAGAAGATTCAAAGAGAGTGAGATGCCAGCTACTTTCATTCAGTCAGTAGCTTCAATCATTTCTGGACGTTTTTCAATGGTAAAAATCAATGAATATTGTAAATGCACAAACAGTAATTTCTCCACATTGCAAGGTGCAATTCTGAAATTTTTTGCTTTTTCCTGCTCCTCTTAGCATGATAAAGAAGATTCAAAGAGAGTGAGATGCCAGCTCCTTTCATTCAGTCAGTAGCTTCAAACATTTCTGGTATATGAATAACATGATGTTTTTCAATGGCAAAAATCAATGAATATTGTAAATGCACAAACAGTAATTTCTCCACATTGCAAGGTGCAATTCTGAAATTTTTTGCTTTTTCCTGCTCCTCTTAGCATGATAAAGAAGATTCAAAGAGAGTGAGATGCCAGCTCCTTTCATTCAGTCAGTAGCTTCAAACATTTCTGGTATATGAATAACATGATGTTTTTCAATGGCAAAAATCAATGAATATTGTAAATGCACAAACAGTAATTTCTCCGCATTGCAAGGTGCAATTCTGAAATTTTTTGCTTTTTCCTGCTCCTCTTAGCATGATAAAGAAGATTCAAAGAGAGTGAGATGCCAGCTCCTTTCATTCAGTCAGTAGCTTCAATCATTTCTGGACGTTTTTCAATGGCAAAAATCAATGAATATTGTAAATGCACAAACAGTAATTTCTCCGCATTGCAAGGTGCAATTCTGAAATTTTTTGCTTTTTCCTGCTCCTCTTAGCATGATAAAGAAGATTCAAAGAGAGTGAGATGTCAGCTCCTTTCATTCAGTCAGTAGCTTCAAACATTTCTGGTATATGAATAACATGATGTTTTTCAATGGCAAAAATCAATGAATATTGTAAATGCACAAACAGTAATTTCTCCGCATTGCAAGGTGCAATTCTGAAATTTTTTGCTTTTTCCTGCTCCTCTTAGCATGATAAAGAAGATTCAAAGAGAGTGAGATGCCAGCTCCTTTCATTCAGTCAGTAGCTTCAATCATTTCTGGACATTTTTCAATGGCAAAAATCAATGAATATTGTAAATGCACAAACAGTAATTTCTCCGCATTGCAAGGTGCAATTCTGAAATTTTTTGCTTTTTCCTGCTCCTCTTAGCATGATAAAGAAGATTCAAAGAGAGTGAGATGCCAGCTCCTTTCGTTCAGTCAGTAGCTTCAATCATTTCTGGACGTTTTTCAATGGCAAAAATCATTGAATATTATAAATGCACAAACAGTAATTTCTCCGCATTGCAAGGTGCAATTCTGAAATTTTTTACTTTTTCCTGCTCCTCTTAGCATGATAAAGAAGATTCAAAGAGAGTGAGATGCCAGCTCCTTTTATTCAGTCAGTAGCTTCAATCATTTCTGGTATATGAATAACATGATGTTTTTCAATGGCAAAAATCAATGAATATTGTAAATGCACAAACAGTAATTTCTCCGCATTGCAAGGTGCAATTCTGAAATTTTTTGCTTTTTCCCGCTCCTCTTAGCATGATAAAGAAGATTCAAAGAGAGTGAGGTGCCAGCTCCTTTCATTCAGTCAGTAGCTTCAAACATTTCTGGTATATGAATAACATGTTTTTCAATGGCAAAAATCAATGAATATTGTAAATGCACAAACAGTAATTTCTCCGCATTGCAAGGTGCAATTCTGAAATTTTTTGCTTTTTCCTGCTCCTCTTAGCATGATAAAGAAGATTCAAAGAGAGTGAGATGCCAGCTCCTTTCATTCAGTCAGTAGCTTCAAACATTTCTGGTATATGAATAACATGATGTTTTTCAATGGCAAAAATCAATGAATATTGTAAATGCACAAACAGTAATTTCTCCGCATTGCAAGGTGCAAGTCTGAAATTTTTTGCTTTTTCCTGCTCCTCTTAGCATGATAAAGAAGATTCAAAGAGAGTGAGATGCCAGCTACTTTCATTCAGTCAGTAGCTTCAATCATTTCTGGACGTTTTTCAATGGTAAAAATCAATGAATATTGTAAATGCACAAACAGTAATTTCTCCACATTGCAAGGTGCAATTCTGAAATTTTTTGCTTTTTCCTGCTCCTCTTAGCATGATAAAGAAGATTCAAAGAGAGTGAGATGCCAGCTCCTTTCATTCAGTCAGAAACTTCAAACATTTCTGGTATATGAATAACATGATGTTTTTCAATGGCAAAAATCAATGAATATTGTAAATGCACAAACAGTAATTTCTCCGCATTGCAAGGTGCAAGTCTGAAATTTTTTGCTTTTTCCTGCTCCTCTTAGCATGATAAAGAAGATTCAAAGAGAGTGAGATGCCAGCTACTTTCATTCAGTCAGTAGCTTCAATCATTTCTGGACGTTTTTCAATGGTAAAAATCAATGAATATTGTAAATGCACAAACAGTAATTTCTCCACATTGCAAGGTGCAATTCTGAAATTTTTTGCTTTTTCCTGCTCCTCTTAGCATGATAAAGAAGATTCAAAGAGAGTGAGATGCCAGCTCCTTTCATTCAGTCAGTAGCTTCAAACATTTCTGGTATATGAATAACATGATGTTTTTCAATGGCAAAAATCAATGAATATTGTAAATGCACAAACAGTAATTTCTCCACATTGCAAGGTGCAATTCTGAAATTTTTTGCTTTTTCCTGCTCCTCTTAGCATGATAAAGAAGATTCAAAGAGAGTGAGATGCCAGCTCCTTTCATTCAGTCAGTAGCTTCAAACATTTCTGGTATATGAATAACATGATGTTTTTCAATGGCAAAAATCAATGAATATTGTAAATGCACAAACAGTAATTTCTCCGCATTGCAAGGTGCAATTCTGAAATTTTTTGCTTTTTCCTGCTCCTCTTAGCATGATAAAGAAGATTCAAAGAGAGTGAGATGCCAGCTCCTTTCATTCAGTCAGTAGCTTCAATCATTTCTGGACGTTTTTCAATGGCAAAAATCAATGAATATTGTAAATGCACAAACAGTAATTTCTCCGCATTGCAAGGTGCAATTCTGAAATTTTTTGCTTTTTCCTGCTCCTCTTAGCATGATAAAGAAGATTCAAAGAGAGTGAGATGTCAGCTCCTTTCATTCAGTCAGTAGCTTCAAACATTTCTGGTATATGAATAACATGATGTTTTTCAATGGCAAAAATCAATGAATATTGTAAATGCACAAACAGTAATTTCTCCGCATTGCAAGGTGCAATTCTGAAATTTTTTGCTTTTTCCTGCTCCTCTTAGCATGATAAAGAAGATTCAAAGAGAGTGAGATGCCAGCTCCTTTCATTCAGTCAGTAGCTTCAATCATTTCTGGACATTTTTCAATGGCAAAAATCAATGAATATTGTAAATGCACAAACAGTAATTTCTCCGCATTGCAAGGTGCAATTCTGAAATTTTTTGCTTTTTCCTGCTCCTCTTAGCATGATAAAGAAGATTCAAAGAGAGTGAGATGCCAGCTCCTTTCGTTCAGTCAGTAGCTTCAATCATTTCTGGACGTTTTTCAATGGCAAAAATCATTGAATATTATAAATGCACAAACAGTAATTTCTCCGCATTGCAAGGTGCAATTCTGAAATTTTTTACTTTTTCCTGCTCCTCTTAGCATGATAAAGAAGATTCAAAGAGAGTGAGATGCCAGCTCCTTTTATTCAGTCAGTAGCTTCAATCATTTCTGGTATATGAATAACATGATGTTTTTCAATGGCAAAAATCAATGAATATTGTAAATGCACAAACAGTAATTTCTCCGCATTGCAAGGTGCAATTCTGAAATTTTTTGCTTTTTCCCGCTCCTCTTAGCATGATAAAGAAGATTCAAAGAGAGTGAGGTGCCAGCTCCTTTCATTCAGTCAGTAGCTTCAAACATTTCTGGTATATGAATAACATGTTTTTCAATGGCAAAAATCAATGAATATTGTAAATGCACAAACAGTAATTTCTCCGCATTGCAAGGTGCAATTCTGAAATTTTTTGCTTTTTCCTGCTCCTCTTAGCATGATAAAGAAGATTCAAAGAGAGTGAGATGCCAGCTCCTTTCATTCAGTCAGTAGCTTCAAACATTTCTGGTATATGAATAACATGATGTTTTTCAATGGCAAAAATCAATGAATATTGTAAATGCACAAACAGTAATTTCTCCGCATTGCAAGGTGCAAGTCTGAAATTTTTTGCTTTTTCCTGCTCCTCTTAGCATGATAAAGAAGATTCAAAGAGAGTGAGATGCCAGCTACTTTCATTCAGTCAGTAGCTTCAATCATTTCTGGACGTTTTTCAATGGTAAAAATCAATGAATATTGTAAATGCACAAACAGTAATTTCTCCACATTGCAAGGTGCAATTCTGAAATTTTTTGCTTTTTCCTGCTCCTCTTAGCATGATAAAGAAGATTCAAAGAGAGTGAGATGCCAGCTCCTTTCATTCAGTCAGAAACTTCAAACATTTCTGGTATATGAATAACATGATGTTTTTCAATGGCAAAAATCAATGAATATTGTAAATGCACAAACAGTAATTTCTCCGCATTGCAAGGTGCAAGTCTGAAATTTTTTGCTTTTTCCTGCTCCTCTTAGCATGATAAAGAAGATTCAAAGAGAGTGAGATGCCAGCTACTTTCATTCAGTCAGTAGCTTCAATCATTTCTGGACGTTTTTCAATGGTAAAAATCAATGAATATTGTAAATGCACAAACAGTAATTTCTCCACATTGCAAGGTGCAATTCTGAAATTTTTTGCTTTTTCCTGCTCCTCTTAGCATGATAAAGAAGATTCAAAGAGAGTGAGATGCCAGCTCCTTTCATTCAGTCAGTAGCTTCAAACATTTCTGGTATATGAATAACATGATGTTTTTCAATGGCAAAAATCAATGAATATTGTAAATGCACAAACAGTAATTTCTCCACATTGCAAGGTGCAATTCTGAAATTTTTTGCTTTTTCCTGCTCCTCTTAGCATGATAAAGAAGATTCAAAGAGAGTGAGATGCCAGCTCCTTTCATTCAGTCAGTAGCTTCAAACATTTCTGGTATATGAATAACATGATGTTTTTCAATGGCAAAAATCAATGAATATTGTAAATGCACAAACAGTAATTTCTCCGCATTGCAAGGTGCAATTCTGAAATTTTTTGCTTTTTCCTGCTCCTCTTAGCATGATAAAGAAGATTCAAAGAGAGTGAGATGCCAGCTCCTTTCATTCAGTCAGTAGCTTCAATCATTTCTGGACGTTTTTCAATGGCAAAAATCAATGAATATTGTAAATGCACAAACAGTAATTTCTCCGCATTGCAAGGTGCAATTCTGAAATTTTTTGCTTTTTCCTGCTCCTCTTAGCATGATAAAGAAGATTCAAAGAGAGTGAGATGTCAGCTCCTTTCATTCAGTCAGTAGCTTCAAACATTTCTGGTATATGAATAACATGATGTTTTTCAATGGCAAAAATCAATGAATATTGTAAATGCACAAACAGTAATTTCTCCGCATTGCAAGGTGCAATTCTGAAATTTTTTGCTTTTTCCTGCTCCTCTTAGCATGATAAAGAAGATTCAAAGAGAGTGAGATGCCAGCTCCTTTCATTCAGTCAGTAGCTTCAATCATTTCTGGACGTTTTTCAATGGCAAAAATCAATGAATATTGTAAATGCACAAACAGTAATTTCTCCGCATTGCAAGGTGCAATTCTGAAATTTTTTGCTTTTTCCTGCTCCTCTTAGCATGATAAAGAAGATTCAAAGAGAGTGAGATGACAGCTCCTTTCGTTCAGTCAGTAGCTTCAATCATTTCTGGACGTTTTTCAATGGCAAAAATCATTGAATATTATAAATGCACAAACAGTAATTTCTCCGCATTGCAAGGTGCAATTCTGAAATTTTTTACTTTTTCCTGCTCCTCTTAGCATGATAAAGAAGATTCAAAGAGAGTGAGATGCCAGCTCCTTTCATTCAGTCAGTAGCTTCAATCATTTCTGGTATATGAATAACATGATGTTTTTCAATGGCAAAAATCAATGAATATTGTAAATGCACAAACAGTAATTTCTCCGCATTGCAAGGTGCAATTCTGAAATTTTTTGCTTTTTCCCGCTCCTCTTAGCATGATAAAGAAGATTCAAAGAGAGTGAGGTGCCAGCTCCTTTCATTCAGTCAGTAGCTTCAAACATTTCTGGTATATGAATAACATGTTTTTCAATGGCAAAAATCAATGAATATTGTAAATGCACAAACAGTAATTTCTCCGCATTGCAAGGTGCAATTCTGAAATTTTTTGCTTTTTCCTGCTCCTCTTAGCATGATAAAGAAGATTCAAAGAGAGTGAGATGCCAGCTCCTTTCATTCAGTCAGTAGCTTCAAACATTTCTGGTATATGAATAACATGATGTTTTTCAATGGCAAAAATCAATGAATATTGTAAATGCACAAACAGTAATTTCTCCGCATTGCAAGGTGCAAGTCTGAAATTTTTTGCTTTTTCCTGCTCCTCTTAGCATGATAAAGAAGATTCAAAGAGAGTGAGATGCCAGCTACTTTCATTCAGTCAGTAGCTTCAATCATTTCTGGACGTTTTTCAATGGTAAAAATCAATGAATATTGTAAATGCACAAACAGTAATTTCTCCACATTGCAAGGTGCAATTCTGAAATTTTTTGCTTTTTCCTGCTCCTCTTAGCATGATAAAGAAGATTCAAAGAGAGTGAGATGCCAGCTCCTTTCATTCAGTCAGAAACTTCAAACATTTCTGGTATATGAATAACATGATGTTTTTCAATGGCAAAAATCAATGAATATTGTAAATGCACAAACAGTAATTTCTCCGCATTGCAAGGTGCAAGTCTGAAATTTTTTGCTTTTTCCTGCTCCTCTTAGCATGATAAAGAAGATTCAAAGAGAGTGAGATGCCAGCTACTTTCATTCAGTCAGTAGCTTCAATCATTTCTGGACGTTTTTCAATGGTAAAAATCAATGAATATTGTAAATGCACAAACAGTAATTTCTCCACATTGCAAGGTGCAATTCTGAAATTTTTTGCTTTTTCCTGCTCCTCTTAGCATGATAAAGAAGATTCAAAGAGAGTGAGATGCCAGCTCCTTTCATTCAGTCAGTAGCTTCAAACATTTCTGGTATATGAATAACATGATGTTTTTCAATGGCAAAAATCAATGAATATTGTAAATGCACAAACAGTAATTTCTCCACATTGCAAGGTGCAATTCTGAAATTTTTTGCTTTTTCCTGCTCCTCTTAGCATGATAAAGAAGATTCAAAGAGAGTGAGATGCCAGCTCCTTTCATTCAGTCAGTAGCTTCAAACATTTCTGGTATATGAATAACATGATGTTTTTCAATGGCAAAAATCAATGAATATTGTAAATGCACAAACAGTAATTTCTCCGCATTGCAAGGTGCAATTCTGAAATTTTTTGCTTTTTCCTGCTCCTCTTAGCATGATAAAGAAGATTCAAAGAGAGTGAGATGCCAGCTCCTTTCATTCAGTCAGTAGCTTCAATCATTTCTGGACGTTTTTCAATGGCAAAAATCAATGAATATTGTAAATGCACAAACAGTAATTTCTCCGCATTGCAAGGTGCAATTCTGAAATTTTTTGCTTTTTCCTGCTCCTCTTAGCATGATAAAGAAGATTCAAAGAGAGTGAGATGTCAGCTCCTTTCATTCAGTCAGTAGCTTCAAACATTTCTGGTATATGAATAACATGATGTTTTTCAATGGCAAAAATCAATGAATATTGTAAATGCACAAACAGTAATTTCTCCGCATTGCAAGGTGCAATTCTGAAATTTTTTGCTTTTTCCTGCTCCTCTTAGCATGATAAAGAAGATTCAAAGAGAGTGAGATGCCAGCTCCTTTCATTCAGTCAGTAGCTTCAATCATTTCTGGACGTTTTTCAATGGCAAAAATCAATGAATATTGTAAATGCACAAACAGTAATTTCTCCGCATTGCAAGGTGCAATTCTGAAATTTTTTGCTTTTTCCTGCTCCTCTTAGCATGATAAAGAAGATTCAAAGAGAGTGAGATGCCAGCTCCTTTCGTTCAGTCAGTAGCTTCAATCATTTCTGGACGTTTTTCAATGGCAAAAATCATTGAATATTATAAATGCACAAACAGTAATTTCTCCGCATTGCAAGGTGCAATTCTGAAATTTTTTACTTTTTCCTGCTCCTCTTAGCATGATAAAGAAGATTCAAAGAGAGTGAGATGCCAGCTCCTTTCATTCAGTCAGTAGCTTCAATCATTTCTGGTATATGAATAACATGATGTTTTTCAATGGCAAAAATCAATGAATATTGTAAATGCACAAACAGTAATTTCTCCGCATTGCAAGGTGCAATTCTGAAATTTTTTGCTTTTTCCCGCTCCTCTTAGCATGATAAAGAAGATTCAAAGAGAGTGAGGTGCCAGCTCCTTTCATTCAGTCAGTAGCTTCAAACATTTCTGGTATATGAATAACATGTTTTTCAATGGCAAAAATCAATGAATATTGTAAATGCACAAACAGTAATTTCTCCGCATTGCAAGGTGCAATTCTGAAATTTTTTGCTTTTTCCTGCTCCTCTTAGCATGATAAAGAAGATTCAAAGAGAGTGAGATGCCAGCTCCTTTCATTCAGTCAGTAGCTTCAATCATTTCTGGACGTTTTTCAATGGTAAAAATCAATGAATATTGTAAATGCACAAACAGTAATTTCTCCACATTGCAAGGTGCAATTCTGAAATTTTTTGCTTTTTCCTGCTCCTCTTAGCATGATAAAGAAGATTCAAAGAGAGTGAGATGCCAGCTCCTTTCATTCAGTCAGTAGCTTCAAACATTTCTGGTATATGAATAACATGATGTTTTTCAATGGCAAAAATCAATGAATATTGTAAATGCACAAACAGTAATTTCTCCGCATTGCAAGGTGCAATTCTGAAATTTTTTGCTTTTTCCTGCTCCTCTTAGCATGATAAAGAAGATTCAAAGAGAGTGAGATGCCAGCTCCTTTCATTCAGTCAGTAGCTTCAATCATTTCTGGACGTTTTTCAATGGCAAAAATCAATGAATATTGTAAATGCACAAACAGTAATTTCTCCGCATTGCAAGGTGCAATTCTGAAATTTTTTGCTTTTTCCTGCTCCTCTTAGCATGATAAAGAAGATTCAAAGAGAGTGAGATGTCAGCTCCTTTCATTCAGTCAGTAGCTTCAAACATTTCTGGTATATGAATAACATGATGTTTTTCAATGGCAAATATCAATGAATATTGTAAATGCACAAACAGTAATTTCTCCGCATTGCAAGGTGCAATTCTGAAATTTTTTGCTTTTTCCTGCTCCTCTTAGCATGATAAAGAAGATTCAAAGAGAGTGAGATGCCAGCTCCTTTCATTCAGTCAGTAGCTTCAATCATTTCTGGACGTTTTTCAATGGCAAAAATCAATGAATATTGTAAATGCACAAACAGTAATTTCTCCGCATTGCAAGGTGCAATTCTGAAATTTTTTGCTTTTTCCTGCTCCTCTTAGCATGATAAAGAAGATTCAAAGAGAGTGAGATGCCAGCTCCTTTCGTTCAGTCAGTAGCTTCAATCATTTCTGGACGTTTTTCAATGGCAAAAATCATTGAATATTATAAATGCACAAACAGTAATTTCTCCGCATTGCAAGGTGCAATTCTGAAATTTTTTACTTTTTCCTGCTCCTCTTAGCATGATAAAGAAGATTCAAAGAGAGTGAGATGCCAGCTCCTTTCATTCAGTCAGTAGCTTCAATCATTTCTGGTATATGAATAACATGATGTTTTTCAATGGCAAAAATCAATGAATATTGTAAATGCACAAACAGTAATTTCTCCGCATTGCAAGGTGCAATTCTGAAATTTTTTGCTTTTTCCCGCTCCTCTTAGCATGATAAAGAAGATTCAAAGAGAGTGAGGTGCCAGCTCCTTTCATTCAGTCAGTAGCTTCAAACATTTCTGGTATATGAATAACATGTTTTTCAATGGCAAAAATCAATGAATATTGTAAATGCACAAACAGTAATTTCTCCGCATTGCAAGGTGCAATTCTGAAATTTTTTGCTTTTTCCTGCTCCTCTTAGCATGATAAAGAAGATTCAAAGAGAGTGAGATGCCAGCTCCTTTCATTCAGTCAGTAGCTTCAATCATTTCTGGACGTTTTTCAATGGTAAAAATCAATGAATATTGTAAATGCACAAACAGTAATTTCTCCACATTGCAAGGTGCAATTCTGAAATTTTTTGCTTTTTCCTGCTCCTCTTAGCATGATAAAGAAGATTCAAAGAGAGTGAGATGCCAGCTCCTTTCATTCAGTCAGTAGCTTCAAACATTTCTGGTATATGAATAACATGATGTTTTTCAATGGCAAAAATCAATGAATATTGTAAATGCACAAACAGTAATTTCTCCGCATTGCAAGGTGCAAGTCTGAAATTTTTTGCTTTTTCCTGCTCCTCTTAGCATGATAAAGAAGATTCAAAGAGAGTGAGATGCCAGCTACTTTCATTCAGTCAGTAGCTTCAATCATTTCTGGACGTTTTTCAATGGTAAAAATCAATGAATATTGTAAATGCACAAACAGTAATTTCTCCACATTGCAAGGTGCAATTCTGAAATTTTTTGCTTTTTCCTGCTCCTCAGCATTATAAAGAAGATTCAAAGAGAGTGAGATGCCAACTCCTTTCATTCAGTCAGTAGCTTCAAACATTTCTGGTATATGAATAACATGATGTTTTTCAATGGCAAAAATCAATGAATATTGTAAATGCACAAACAGTAATTTCTCCGCATTGCAAGGTGCAATTCTGAAATTTTTTGCTTTTTCCTGCTCCTCTTAGCATGATAAAGAAGATTCAAAGAGAGTGAGATGCCAGCTCCTTTCATTCAGTCAGTAGCTTCAATCATTTCTGGACGTTTTTCAATGGCAAAAATCAATGAATATTGTAAATGCACAAACAGTAATTTCTCCGCATTGCAAGGTGCAATTCTGAAATTTTTTGCTTTTTCCTGCTCCTCTTAGCATGATAAAGAAGATTCAAAGAGAGTGAGATGCCAGCTCCTTTCATTCAGTCAGTAGCTTCAATCATTTCTGGACGTTTTTCAATGGCAAAAATCAATGAATATTGTAAATGCACAAACAGTAATTTCTCCGCATTGCAAGGTGCAATTCTGAAATTTTTTGCTTTTTCCCGCTCCTCTTAGCATGATAAAGATTCAAAGAGAGTGAGGTGCCAGCTCCTTTCATTCAGTCAGTAGCTTCAAACATTTCTGGTATATGAATAACATGTTTTTCAATGGCAAAAATCAATGAATATTGTAAATGCACAAACAGTAATTTCTCCGCATTGCAAGGTGCAATTCTGAAATTTTTTGCTTTTTCCTGCTCCTCTTAGCATGATAAAGAAGATTCAAAGAGAGTGAGATGCCAGCTCCTTTCATTCAGTCAGTAGCTTCAAACATTTCTGGTATATGAATAACATGATGTTTTTCAATGGCAAAAATCAATGAATATTGTAAATGCACAAACAGTAATTTCTCCACATTGCAAGGTGCAATTCTGAAATTTTTTGCTTTTTCCTGCTCCTCTTAGCATGATAAAGAAGATTCAAAGAGAGTGAGATGCCAGCTCCTTTCATTCAGTCAGTAGCTTCAAACATTTCTGGTATATGAATAACATGATGTTTTTCAATGGCAAAAATCAATGAATATTGTAAATGCACAAACAGTAATTTCTCCGCATTGCAAGGTGCAATTCTGAAATTTTTTGCTTTTTCCTGCTCCTCTTAGCATGATAAAGAAGATTCAAAGAGAGTGAGATGCCAGCTCCTTTCATTCAGTCAGTAGCTTCAATCATTTCTGGACGTTTTTCAATGGCAAAAATCAATGAATATTGTAAATGCACAAACAGTAATTTCTCCGCATTGCAAGGTGCAATTCTGAAATTTTTTGCTTTTTCCTGCTCCTCTTAGCATGATAAAGAAGATTCAAAGAGAGTGAGATGTCAGCTCCTTTCATTCAGTCAGTAGCTTCAAACATTTCTGGTATATGAATAACATGATGTTTTTCAATGGCAAAAATCAATGAATATTGTAAATGCACAAACAGTAATTTCTCCGCATTGCAAGGTGCAATTCTGAAATTTTTTGCTTTTTCCTGCTCCTCTTAGCATGATAAAGAAGATTCAAAGAGAGTGAGATGCCAGCTCCTTTCATTCAGTCAGTAGCTTCAATCATTTCTGGACGTTTTTCAATGGCAAAAATCAATGAATATTGTAAATGCACAAACAGTAATTTCTCCGCATTGCAAGGTGCAATTCTGAAATTTTTTGCTTTTTCCTGCTCCTCTTAGCATGATAAAGAAGATTCAAAGAGAGTGAGATGCCAGCTCCTTTCGTTCAGTCAGTAGCTTCAATCATTTCTGGACGTTTTTCAATGGCAAAAATCATTGAATATTATAAATGCACAAACAGTAATTTCTCCGCATTGCAAGGTGCAATTCTGAAATTTTTTACTTTTTCCTGCTCCTCTTAGCATGATAAAGAAGATTCAAAGAGAGTGAGATGCCAGCTCCTTTCATTCAGTCAGTAGCTTCAATCATTTCTGGTATATGAATAACATGATGTTTTTCAATGGCAAAAATCAATGAATATTGTAAATGCACAAACAGTAATTTCTCCGCATTGCAAGGTGCAATTCTGAAATTTTTTGCTTTTTCCCGCTCCTCTTAGCATGATAAAGAAGATTCAAAGAGAGTGAGGTGCCAGCTCCTTTCATTCAGTCAGTAGCTTCAAACATTTCTGGTATATGAATAACATGTTTTTCAATGGCAAAAATCAATGAATATTGTAAATGCACAAACAGTAATTTCTCCGCATTGCAAGGTGCAATTCTGAAATTTTTTGCTTTTTCCTGCTCCTCTTAGCATGATAAAGAAGATTCAAAGAGAGTGAGATGCCAGCTCCTTTCATTCAGTCAGTAGCTTCAATCATTTCTGGACGTTTTTCAATGGCAAAAATCAATGAATATTGTAAATGCACAAACAGTAATTTCTCCGCATTGCAAGGTGCAATTCTGAAATTTTTTGCTTTTTCCTGCTCCTCTTAGCATGATAAAGAAGATTCAAAGAGAGTGAGATGTCAGCTCCTTTCATTCAGTCAGTAGCTTCAAACATTTCTGGTATATGAATAACATGATGTTTTTCAATGGCAAAAATCAATGAATATTGTAAATGCACAAACAGTAATTTCTCCGCATTGCAAGGTGCAATTCTGAAATTTTTTGCTTTTTCCTGCTCCTCTTAGCATGATAAAGAAGATTCAAAGAGAGTGAGATGCCAGCTCCTTTCATTCAGTCAGTAGCTTCAATCATTTCTGGACGTTTTTCAATGGCAAAAATCAATGAATATTGTAAATGCACAAACAGTAATTTCTCCGCATTGCAAGGTGCAATTCTGAAATTTTTTGCTTTTTCCTGCTCCTCTTAGCATGATAAAGAAGATTCAAAGAGAGTGAGATGCCAGCTCCTTTCGTTCAGTCAGTAGCTTCAATCATTTCTGGACGTTTTTCAATGGCAAAAATCATTGAATATTATAAATGCACAAACAGTAATTTCTCCGCATTGCAAGGTGCAATTCTGAAATTTTTTACTTTTTCCTGCTCCTCTTAGCATGATAAAGAAGATTCAAAGAGAGTGAGATGCCAGCTCCTTTCATTCAGTCAGTAGCTTCAATCATTTCGGGTATATGAATAACATGATGTTTTTCAATGGCAAAAATCAATGAATATTGTAAATGCACAAACAGTAATTTCTCCGCATTGCAAGGTGCAATTCTGAAATTTTTTGCTTTTTCCCGCTCCTCTTAGCATGATAAAGAAGATTCAAAGAGAGTGAGGTGCCAGCTCCTTTCATTCAGTCAGTAGCTTCAAACATTTCTGGTATATGAATAACATGTTTTTCAATGGCAAAAATCAATGAATATTGTAAATGCACAAACAGTAATTTCTCCGCATTGCAAGGTGCAATTCTGAAATTTTTTGCTTTTTCCTGCTCCTCTTAGCATGATAAAGAAGATTCAAAGAGAGTGAGATGCCAGCTCCTTTCATTCAGTCAGTAGCTTCAATCATTTCTGGACGTTTTTCAATGGTAAAAATCAATGAATATTGTAAATGCACAAACAGTAATTTCTCCACATTGCAAGGTGCAATTCTGAAATTTTTTGCTTTTTCCTGCTCCTCTTAGCATGATAAAGAAGATTCAAAGAGAGTGAGATGCCAGCTCCTTTCATTCAGTCAGTAGCTTCAAACATTTCTGGTATATGAATAACATGATGTTTTTCAATGGCAAAAATCAATGAATATTGTAAATGCACAAACAGTAATTTCTCCGCATTGCAAGGTGCAAGTCTGAAATTTTTTGCTTTTTCCTGCTCCTCTTAGCATGATAAAGAAGATTCAAAGAGAGTGAGATGCCAGCTACTTTCATTCAGTCAGTAGCTTCAATCATTTCTGGACGTTTTTCAATGGTAAAAATCAATGAATATTGTAAATGCACAAACAGTAATTTCTCCACATTGCAAGGTGCAATTCTGAAATTTTTTGCTTTTTCCTGCTCCTCAGCATTATAAAGAAGATTCAAAGAGAGTGAGATGCCAACTCCTTTCATTCAGTCAGTAGCTTCAAACATTTCTGGTATATGAATAACATGATGTTTTTCAATGGCAAAAATCAATGAATATTGTAAATGCACAAACAGTAATTTCTCCGCATTGCAAGGTGCAATTCTGAAATTTTTTGCTTTTTCCTGCTCCTCTTAGCATGATAAAGAAGATTCAAAGAGAGTGAGATGCCAGCTCCTTTCATTCAGTCAGTAGCTTCAATCATTTCTGGACGTTTTTCAATGGCAAAAATCAATGAATATTGTAAATGCACAAACAGTAATTTCTCCGCATTGCAAGGTGCAATTCTGAAATTTTTTGCTTTTTCCTGCTCCTCTTAGCATGATAAAGAAGATTCAAAGAGAGTGAGATGCCAGCTCCTTTCATTCAGTCAGTACCTTCAATCATTTCTGGACGTTTTTCAATGGCAAAAATCAATGAATATTGTAAATGCACAAACAGTAATTTCTCCGCATTGCAAGGTGCAATTCTGAAATTTTTTGCTTTTTCCCGCTCCTGTTAGCATGATAAAGATTCAAAGAGAGTGAGGTGCCAGCTCCTTTCATTCAGTCAGTAGCTTCAAACATTTCTGGTATATGAATAACATGTTTTTCAATGGCAAAAATCAATGAATATTGTAAATGCACAAACAGTAATTTCTCCGCATTGCAAGGTGCAATTCTGAAATTTTTTGCTTTTTCCTGCTCCTCTTAGCATGATAAAGAAGATTCAAAGAGAGTGAAATGCCAGCTCCTTTCATTCAGTCAGTAGCTTCAATCATTTCTGGACGTTTTTCAATGGCAAAAATCAATGAATATTGTAAATGCACAAACAGTAATTTCTCCGCATTGCAAGGTGCAATTCTGAAATTTTTTGCTTTTTCCTGCTCCTCTTAGCATGATAAATAAGATTCAAAGAGAGTGAAATGCCAGCTCCTTTCATTCAGTCAGTAGCTTCAATCATTTCTGGACGTTTTTCAATGGCAAAAATCAATGAATATTGTAAATGCACAAACAGTAATTTCTCCGCATTGCAAGGTGCAATTCTGAAATTTTTTGCTTTTTCCTGCTCCTCTTAGCATGATAAAGAAGATTCAAAGAGAGTGAGATGCCAGCTCCTTTGATTCAGTCAGTAGCTTCAAACATTTCTGGTATATGAATAACATGATGTTTTTCAATGGCAAAAATCAATGAATATTGTAAATGCACAAACAGTAATTTCTCCGCATTGCAAGGTGCAAGTCTGAAATTTTTTGCTTTTTCCTGCTCCTCTTAGCATGATAAAGAAGATTCAAAGAGAGTGAGATGCCAGCTACTTTCATTCAGTCAGTAGCTTCAATCATTTCTGGACGTTTTTCAATGGTAAAAATCAATGAATATTGTAAATGCACAAACAGTAATTTCTCCACATTGCAAGGTGCAATTCTGAAATTTTTTGCTTTTTCCTGCTCCTCTTAGCATGATAAAGAAGATTCAAAGAGAGTGAGATGCCAGCTCCTTTCATTCAGTCAGTAGCTTCAAACATTTCTGGTATATGAATAACATGATGTTTTTCAATGGCAAAAATCAATGAATATTGTAAATGCACAAACAGTAATTTCTCCGCATTGCAAGGTTCAAGTCTGAAATTTTTTGCTTTTTCCTGCTCCTCTTAGCATGATAAAGAAGATTCAAAGAGAGTGAGATGCCAGCTACTTTCATTCAGTCAGTAGCTTCAATCATTTCTGGACGTTTTTCAATGGTAAAAATCAATGAATATTGTAAATGCACAAACAGTAATTTCTCCACATTGCAAGGTGCAATTCTGAAATTTTTTGCTTTTTCCTGCTCCTCTTAGCATGATAAAGAAGATTCAAAGAGAGTGAGATGCCAGCTCCTTTCATTCAGTCAGTAGCTTCAAACATTTCTGGTATATGAATAACATGATGTTTTTCAATGGCAAAAATCAATGAATATTGTAAATGCACAAACAGTAATTTCTCCACATTGCAAGGTGCAATTCTGAAATTTTTTGCTTTTTCCTGCTCCTCTTAGCATGATAAAGAAGATTCAAAGAGAGTGAGATGCCAGCTCCTTTCATTCAGTCAGTAGCTTCAAACATTTCTGGTATATGAATAACATGATGTTTTTCAATGGCAAAAATCAATGAATATTGTAAATGCACAAACAGTAATTTCTCCGCATTGCAAGGTGCAATTCTGAAATTTTTAGCTTTTTCCTGTTAATCCTAGCATGATAAAGAAGATTCAAAGAGAGTGAGATGCCAGCTCCTTTCATTCAGTCAGTAGCTTCAAACATTTCTGGTATATGAAAAACGTTTTTCAATGGCAAAAATCAATGAATATTGTAAATGCACAAACAGTAATATCTCCACATTGCAAGGTGCAATTCTGAAATTTTTTGCTTTTTCCTGTTAATCCTAGCATGATAAAGAAGATTCAAAGAGAGTGAGATGCCAGCTCCTTTCATTCAGTCAGTAGCTTCAAACATTTCTGGTATATGAAAAACATGTTTTTCAATGGCAAAAATCAATGAATATTGTAAATGCACAAACAGTAATATCTCCACATTGCACGGTGCAATTCTGAAATTTTTAGCTTTTTCCTGTTAATCCTAGCATGATAAAGAAGATTCAAAGAGAGTGAGATGCCAGCTCCTTTCATTCAGTCAGTAGCTTCAAACATTTCTGGTATATGAAAAACATGTTTTTCAATGGCAAAAATCAATGAATATTGTAAATGCACAAACAGTAATATCTCCACATTGCAAGGTGCAATTCTGAAATTTTTTGCTTTTTCCTGCTAATCCTAGCATGATAAAGAAGATTCAAAGAGAGTGAGATGCCAGCTCCTTTCATTCAGTCAGTAGCTTCAAACATTTCTGGTATATGAAAAACATGTTTTTCAATGGCAAAAATCAATGAATATTGTAAATGCACAAACAGTAATATCTCCACATTGCACGGTGCAATTCTGAAATTTTTAGCTTTTTCCTGTTAATCCTAGCATGATAAAGAAGATTCAAAGAGAGTGAGATGCCAGCTCCTTTCATTCAGTCAGTAGCTTCAAACATTTCTGGTATATGAAAAACATGTTTTTCAATGGCAAAAATCAATGAATATTGTAAATGCACAAACAGTAATTTCTCCACATTGCAAGGTGCAATTCTGAAATTTTTTGCTTTTTCCTGCTCCTCTTAGCATGATAAAGAAGATTCAAAGAGAGTGAGATGCCAGCTCCTTTCATTCAGTCAGTAGCTTCAAACATTTCTGGTATATGAATAACATGATGTTTTTCAATGGCAAAAATCAATGAATATTGTAAATGCACAAACAGTAATTTCTCCGCATTGCAAGGTGCAATTCTGAAATTTTTAGCTTTTTCCTGTTAATCCTAGCATGATAAAGAAGATTCAAAGAGAGTGAGATGCCAGCTCCTTTCATTCAGTCAGTAGCTTCAAACATTTCTGGTATATGAAAAACGTTTTTCAATGGCAAAAATCAATGAATATTGTAAATGCACAAACAGTAATATCTCCACATTGCAAGGTGCAATTCTGAAATTTTTTGCTTTTTCCTGTTAATCCTAGCATGATAAAGAAGATTCAAAGAGAGTGAGATGCCAGCTCCTTTCATTCAGTCAGTAGCTTCAAACATTTCTGGTATATGAAAAACATGTTTTTCAATGGCAAAAATCAATGAATATTGTAAATGCACAAACAGTAATATCTCCACATTGCACGGTGCAATTCTGAAATTTTTAGCTTTTTCCTGTTAATCCTAGCATGATAAAGAAGATTCAAAGAGAGTGAGATGCCAGCTCCTTTCATTCAGTCAGTAGCTTCAAACATTTCTGGTATATGAAAAACATGTTTTTCAATGGCAAAAATCAATGAATATTGTAAATGCACAAACAGTAATATCTCCACATTGCAAGGTGCAATTCTGAAATTTTTTGCTTTTTCCTGCTAATCCTAGCATGATAAAGAAGATTCAAAGAGAGTGAGATGCCAGCTCCTTTCATTCAGTCAGTAGCTTCAAACATTTCTGGTATATGAAAAACATGTTTTTCAATGGCAAAAATCAATGAATATTGTAAATGCACAAACAGTAATATCTCCACATTGCACGGTGCAATTCTGAAATTTTTAGCTTTTTCCTGTTAATCCTAGCATGATAAAGAAGATTCAAAGAGAGTGAGATGCCAGCTCCTTTCATTCAGTCAGTAGCTTCAAACATTTCTGGTATATGAAAAACATGTTTTTCAATGGCAAAAATCAATGAATATTGTAAATGCACAAACAGTAATTTCTCCACATTGCAAGGTGCAATTCTGAAATTTTTTGCTTTTTCCTGCTCCTCTTAGCATGATAAAGAAGATTCAAAGAGAGTGAGATGCCAGCTCCTTTCATTCAGTCAGTAGCTTCAAACATTTCTGGTATATGAATAACATGATGTTTTTCAATGGCAAAAATCAATGAATATTGTAAATGCACAAACAGTAATTTCTCCGCATTGCAAGGTGCAATTCTGAAATTTTTAGCTTTTTCCTGTTAATCCTAGCATGATAAAGAAGATTCAAAGAGAGTGAGATGCCAGCTCCTTTCATTCAGTCAGTAGCTTCAAACATTTCTGGTATATGAAAAACGTTTTTCAATGGCAAAAATCAATGAATATTGTAAATGCACAAACAGTAATATCTCCACATTGCAAGGTGCAATTCTGAAATTTTTTGCTTTTTCCTGTTAATCCTAGCATGATAAAGAAGATTCAAAGAGAGTGAGATGCCAGCTCCTTTCATTCAGTCAGTAGCTTCAAACATTTCTGGTATATGAAAAACATGTTTTTCAATGGCAAAAATCAATGAATATTGTAAATGCACAAACAGTAATATCTCCACATTGCACGGTGCAATTCTGAAATTTTTAGCTTTTTCCTGTTAATCCTAGCATGATAAAGAAGATTCAAAGAGAGTGAGATGCCAGCTCCTTTCATTCAGTCAGTAGCTTCAAACATTTCTGGTATATGAAAAACATGTTTTTCAATGGCAAAAATCAATGAATATTGTAAATGCACAAACAGTAATATCTCCACATTGCAAGGTGCAATTCTGAAATTTTTTGCTTTTTCCTGCTAATCCTAGCATGATAAAGAAGATTCAAAGAGAGTGAGATGCCAGCTCCTTTCATTCAGTCAGTAGCTTCAAACATTTCTGGTATATGAAAAACATGTTTTTCAATGGCAAAAATCAATGAATATTGTAAATGCACAAACAGTAATATCTCCACATTGCACGGTGCAATTCTGAAATTTTTAGCTTTTTCCTGTTAATCCTAGCATGATAAAGAAGATTCAAAGAGAGTGAGATGCCAGCTCCTTTCATTCAGTCAGTAGCTTCAAACATTTCTGGTATATGAAAAACATGTTTTTCAATGGCAAAAATCAATGAATATTGTAAATGCACAAACAGTAATTTCTCCACATTGCAAGGTGCAATTCTGAAATTTTTTGCTTTTTCCTGCTCCTCTTAGCATGATAAAGAAGATTCAAAGAGAGTGAGATGCCAGCTCCTTTCATTCAGTCAGTAGCTTCAAACATTTCTGGTATATGAATAACATGATGTTTTTCAATGGCAAAAATCAATGAATATTGTAGATGCACAAACAGTAATTTCTCCGCATTGCAAGGTGCAATTCTGAAATTTTTAGCTTTTTCCTGTTAATCCTAGCATGATAAAGAAGATTCAAAGAGAGTGAGATGCCAGCTCCTTTCATTCAGTCAGTAGCTTCAAACATTTCTGGTATATGAAAAACGTTTTTCAATGGCAAAAATCAATGAATATTGTAAATGCACAAACAGTAATATCTCCACATTGCAAGGTGCAATTCTGAAATTTTTTGCTTTTTCCTGTTAATCCTAGCATGATAAAGAAGATTCAAAGAGAGTGAGATGCCAGCTCCTTTCATTCAGTCAGTAGCTTCAAACATTTCTGGTATATGAAAAACATGTTTTTCAATGGCAAAAATCAATGAATATTGTAAATGCACAAACAGTAATATCTCCACATTGCACGGTGCAATTCTGAAATTTTTAGCTTTTTCCTGTTAATCCTAGCATGATAAAGAAGATTCAAAGAGAGTGAGATGCCAGCTCCTTTCATTCAGTCAGTAGCTTCAAACATTTCTGGTATATGAAAAAAATGTTTTTCAATGGCAAAAATCAATGAATATTGTAAATGCACAAACAGTAATATCTCCACATTGCAAGGTGCAATTCTGAAATTTTTTGCTTTTTCCTGCTAATCCTAGCATGATAAAGAAGATTCAAAGAGAGTGAGATGCCAGCTCCTTTCATTCAGTCAGTAGCTTCAAACATTTCTGGTATATGAAAAACATGTTTTTCAATGGCAAAAATCAATGAATATTGTAAATGCACAAACAGTAATATCTCCACATTGCACGGTGCAATTCTGAAATTTTTAGCTTTTTCCTGTTAATCCTAGCATGATAAAGAAGATTCAAAGAGAGTGAGATGCCAGCTCCTTTCATTCAGTCAGTAGCTTCAAACATTTCTGGTATATGAAAAACATGTTTTTCAATGGCAAAAATCAATGAATATTGTAAATGCACAAACAGTAATATCTCCACATTGCAAGGTGCAATTCTGAAATTTTTTGCTTTTTCCTGTTAATCCTAGCATGATAAAGAAGATTCAAAGAGAGTGAGATGCCAGCTCCTTTCATTCAGTCAGTAGCTTCAAACATTTCTGGTATATGAAAAACATGTTTTTCAATGGCAAAAATCAATGAATATTGTAAATGCACAAACAGTAATATCTCCACATTGCAAGGTGCAATTCTGAAATTTTTTGCTTTTTCCTGCTAATCCTAGCATGATAAAGAAGATTCAAAGAGAGTGAGATGCCAGCTCCTTTCATTCAGTCAGTAGCTTCAAACATTTCTGGTATATGAAAAACATGTTTTTCAATGGCAAAAATCAATGAATATTGTAAATGCACAAACAGTAATATCTCCACATTGCACGGTGCAATTCTGAAATTTTTAGCTTTTTCCTGTTAATCCTAGCATGATAAAGAAGATTCAAAGAGAGTGAGATGCCAGCTCCTTTCATTCAGTCAGTAGCTTCAAACATTTCTGGTATATGAAAAACATGTTTTTCAATGGCAAAAATCAATGAATATTGTAAATGCACAAACAGTAATTTCTCCGCATTGCAAGGTGCAATTCTGAAATTTTTTGCTTTTTCCTGCTCCTCTTAGCATGATAAAGAAGATTCAAAGAGAGTGAGATGCCAGCTCCTTTCATTCAGTCAGTAGCTTCAATCATTTCTGGACGTTTTTCAATGGTAAAAATCAATGAATATTGTAAATGCACAAACAGTAATTTCTCCACATTGCAAGGTGCAATTCTGAAATTTTTTGCTTTTTCCTGCTCCTCTTAGCATGATAAAGAAGATTCAAAGAGAGTGAGATGCCAGCTCCTTTCATTCAGTCAGTAGCTTCAAACATTTCTGGTATATGAATAACATGATGTTTTTCAATGGCAAAAATCAATGAATATTGTAAATGCACAAACAGTAATTTCTCCGCATTGCAAGGTGCAAGTCTGAAATTTTTTGCTTTTTCCTGCTCCTCTTAGCATGATAAAGAAGATTCAAAGAGAGTGAGATGCCAGCTACTTTCATTCAGTCAGTAGCTTCAATCATTTCTGGACGTTTTTCAATGGTAAAAATCAATGAATATTGTAAATGCACAAACAGTAATTTCTCCACATTGCAAGGTGCAATTCTGAAATTTTTTGCTTTTTCCTGCTCCTCAGCATTATAAAGAAGATTCAAAGAGAGTGAGATGCCAACTCCTTTCATTCAGTCAGTAGCTTCAAACATTTCTGGTATATGAATAACATGATGTTTTTCAATGGCAAAAATCAATGAATATTGTAAATGCACAAACAGTAATTTCTCCGCATTGCAAGGTGCAATTCTGAAATTTTTTGCTTTTTTCTGCTCCTCTTAGCATGATAAAGAAGATTCAAAGAGAGTGAGATGCCAGCTCCTTTCATTCAGTCAGTAGCTTCAATCATTTCTGGACGTTTTTCAATGGCAAAAATCAATGAATATTGTAAATGCACAAACAGTAATTTCTCCGCATTGCAAGGTGCAATTCTGAAATTTTTTGCTTTTTCCTGCTCCTCTTAGCATGATAAAGAAGATTCAAAGAGAGTGAGATGCCAGCTCCTTTCATTCAGTCAGTACCTTCAATCATTTCTGGACGTTTTTCAATGGCAAAAATCAATGAATATTGTAAATGCACAAACAGTAATTTCTCCGCATTGCAAGGTGCAATTCTGAAATTTTTTGCTTTTTCCCGCTCCTCTTAGCATGATAAAGATTCAAAGAGAGTGAGGTGCCAGCTCCTTTCATTCAGTCAGTAGCTTCAAACATTTCTGGTATATGAATAACATGTTTTTCAATGGCAAAAATCAATGAATATTGTAAATGCACAAACAGTAATTTCTCCGCATTGCAAGGTGCAATTCTGAAATTTTTTGCTTTTTCCTGCTCCTCTTAGCATGATAAAGAAGATTCAAAGAGAGTGAAATGCCAGCTCCTTTCATTCAGTCAGTAGCTTCAATCATTTCTGGACGTTTTTCAATGGCAAAAATCAATGAATATTGTAAATGCACAAACAGTAATTTCTCCGCATTGCAAGGTGCAATTCTGAAATTTTTTGCTTTTTCCTGCTCCTCTTAGCATGATAAATAAGATTCAAAGAGAGTGAAATGCCAGCTCCTTTCATTCAGTCAGTAGCTTCAATCATTTCTGGACGTTTTTCAATGGCAAAAATCAATGAATATTGTAAATGCACAAACAGTAATTTCTCCGCATTGCAAGGTGCAATTCTGAAATTTTTTGCTTTTTCCTGCTCCTCTTAGCATGATAAAGAAGATTCAAAGAGAGTGAGATGCCAGCTCCTTTGATTCAGTCAGTAGCTTCAAACATTTCTGGTATATGAATAACATGATGTTTTTCAATGGCAAAAATCAATGAATATTGTAAATGCACAAACAGTAATTTCTCCGCATTGCAAGGTGCAAGTCTGAAATTTTTTGCTTTTTCCTGCTCCTCTTAGCATGATAAAGAAGATTCAAAGAGAGTGAGATGCCAGCTACTTTCATTCAGTCAGTAGCTTCAATCATTTCTGGACGTTTTTCAATGGTAAAAATCAATGAATATTGTAAATGCACAAACAGTAATTTCTCCACATTGCAAGGTGCAATTCTGAAATTTTTTGCTTTTTCCTGCTCCTCTTAGCATGATAAAGAAGATTCAAAGAGAGTGAGATGCCAGCTCCTTTCATTCAGTCAGTAGCTTCAAACATTTCTGGTATATGAATAACATGATGTTTTTCAATGGCAAAAATCAATGAATATTGTAAATGCACAAACAGTAATTTCTCCGCATTGCAAGGTTCAAGTCTGAAATTTTTTGCTTTTTCCTGCTCCTCTTAGCATGATAAAGAAGATTCAAAGAGAGTGAGATGCCAGCTACTTTCATTCAGTCAGTAGCTTCAATCATTTCTGGACGTTTTTCAATGGTAAAAATCAATGAATATTGTAAATGCACAAACAGTAATTTCTCCACATTGCAAGGTGCAATTCTGAAATTTTTTGCTTTTTCCTGCTCCTCTTAGCATGATAAAGAAGATTCAAAGAGAGTGAGATGCCAGCTCCTTTCATTCAGTCAGTAGCTTCAAACATTTCTGGTATATGAATAACATGATGTTTTTCAATGGCAAAAATCAATGAATATTGTAAATGCACAAACAGTAATTTCTCCACATTGCAAGGTGCAATTCTGAAATTTTTTGCTTTTTCCTGCTCCTCTTAGCATGATAAAGAAGATTCAAAGAGAGTGAGATGCCAGCTCCTTTCATTCAGTCAGTAGCTTCAAACATTTCTGGTATATGAATAACATGATGTTTTTCAATGGCAAAAATCAATGAATATTGTAAATGCACAAACAGTAATTTCTCCGCATTGCAAGGTGCAATTCTGAAATTTTTAGCTTTTTCCTGTTAATCCTAGCATGATAAAGAAGATTCAAAGAGAGTGAGATGCCAGCTCCTTTCATTCAGTCAGTAGCTTCAAACATTTCTGGTATATGAAAAACGTTTTTCAATGGCAAAAATCAATGAATATTGTAAATGCACAAACAGTAATATCTCCACATTGCAAGGTGCAATTCTGAAATTTTTTGCTTTTTCCTGTTAATCCTAGCATGATAAAGAAGATTCAAAGAGAGTGAGATGCCAGCTCCTTTCATTCAGTCAGTAGCTTCAAACATTTCTGGTATATGAAAAACATGTTTTTCAATGGCAAAAATCAATGAATATTGTAAATGCACAAACAGTAATATCTCCACATTGCACGGTGCAATTCTGAAATTTTTAGCTTTTTCCTGTTAATCCTAGCATGATAAAGAAGATTCAAAGAGAGTGAGATGCCAGCTCCTTTCATTCAGTCAGTAGCTTCAAACATTTCTGGTATATGAAAAACATGTTTTTCAATGGCAAAAATCAATGAATATTGTAAATGCACAAACAGTAATATCTCCACATTGCAAGGTGCAATTCTGAAATTTTTTGCTTTTTCCTGCTAATCCTAGCATGATAAAGAAGATTCAAAGAGAGTGAGATGCCAGCTCCTTTCATTCAGTCAGTAGCTTCAAACATTTCTGGTATATGAAAAACATGTTTTTCAATGGCAAAAATCAATGAATATTATAAATGCACAAACAGTAATATCTCCACATTGCACGGTGCAATTCTGAAATTTTTAGCTTTTTCCTGTTAATCCTAGCATGATAAAGAAGATTCAAAGAGAGTGAGATGCCAGCTCCTTTCATTCAGTCAGTAGCTTCAAACATTTCTGGTATATGAAAAACATGTTTTTCAATGGCAAAAATCAATGAATATTGTAAATGCACAAACAGTAATTTCTCCACATTGCAAGGTGCAATTCTGAAATTTTTTGCTTTTTCCTGCTCCTCTTAGCATGATAAAGAAGATTCAAAGAGAGTGAGATGCCAGCTCCTTTCATTCAGTCAGTAGCTTCAAACATTTCTGGTATATGAATAACATGATGTTTTTCAATGGCAAAAATCAATGAATATTGTAAATGCACAAACAGTAATTTCTCCGCATTGCAAGGTGCAATTCTGAAATTTTTAGCTTTTTCCTGTTAATCCTAGCATGATAAAGAAGATTCAAAGAGAGTGAGATGCCAGCTCCTTTCATTCAGTCAGTAGCTTCAAACATTTCTGGTATATGAAAAACGTTTTTCAATGGCAAAAATCAATGAATATTGTAAATGCACAAACAGTAATATCTCCACATTGCAAGGTGCAATTCTGAAATTTTTTGCTTTTTCCTGTTAATCCTAGCATGATAAAGAAGATTCAAAGAGAGTGAGATGCCAGCTCCTTTCATTCAGTCAGTAGCTTCAAACATTTCTGGTATATGAAAAACATGTTTTTCAATGGCAAAAATCAATGAATATTGTAAATGCACAAACAGTAATATCTCCACATTGCACGGTGCAATTCTGAAATTTTTAGCTTTTTCCTGTTAATCCTAGCATGATAAAGAAGATTCAAAGAGAGTGAGATGCCAGCTCCTTTCATTCAGTCAGTAGCTTCAAACATTTCTGGTATATGAAAAACATGTTTTTCAATGGCAAAAATCAATGAATATTGTAAATGCACAAACAGTAATATCTCCACATTGCAAGGTGCAATTCTGAAATTTTTTGCTTTTTCCTGCTAATCCTAGCATGATAAAGAAGATTCAAAGAGAGTGAGATGCCAGCTCCTTTCATTCAGTCAGTAGCTTCAAACATTTCTGGTATATGAAAAACATGTTTTTCAATGGCAAAAATCAATGAATATTGTAAATGCACAAACAGTAATATCTCCACATTGCACGGTGCAATTCTGAAATTTTTAGCTTTTTCCTGTTAATCCTAGCATGATAAAGAAGATTCAAAGAGAGTGAGATGCCAGCTCCTTTCATTCAGTCAGTAGCTTCAAACATTTCTGGTATATGAAAAACATGTTTTTCAATGGCAAAAATCAATGAATATTGTAAATGCACAAACAGTAATATCTCCACATTGCAAGGTGCAATTCTGAAATTTTTTGCTTTTTCCTGTTAATCCTAGCATGATAAAGAAGATTCAAAGAGAGTGAGATGCCAGCTCCTTTCATTCAGTCAGTAGCTTCAAACATTTCTGGTATATGAAAAACATGTTTTTCAATGGCAAAAATCAATGAATATTGTAAATGCACAAACAGTAATATCTCCACATTGCAAGGTGCAATTCTGAAATTTTTTGCTTTTTCCTGCTAATCCTAGCATGATAAAGAAGATTCAAAGAGAGTGAGATGCCAGCTCCTTTCATTCAGTCAGTAGCTTCAAACATTTCTGGTATATGAAAAACATGTTTTTCAATGGCAAAAATCAATGAATATTGTAAATGCACAAACAGTAATATCTCCACATTGCACGGTGCAATTCTGAAATTTTTAGCTTTTTCCTGTTAATCCTAGCATGATAAAGAAGATTCAAAGAGAGTGAGATGCCAGCTCCTTTCATTCAGTCAGTAGCTTCAAACATTTCTGGTATATGAAAAACATGTTTTTCAATGGCAAAAATCAATGAATATTGTAAATGCACAAACAGTAATATCTCCACATTGCAAGGTGCAATTCTGAAATTTTTTGCTTTTTCCTGCTAATCCTAGCATGATAAAGAAGATTCAAAGAGAGTGAGATGCCAGCTCCTTTCATTCAGTCAGTAGCTTCAAACATTTCTGGTATATGAAAAACATGTTTTTCAATGGCAAAAATCAATGAATATTGTAAATGCACAAACAGTAATATCTCCACATTGCAAGGTGCAATTCTGAAATTTTTTGCTTTTTCCTGCTAATCCTAGCATGATAAAGAAGATTCAAAGAGAGTGAGATGCCAGCTCCTTTCATTCAGTCAGTAGCTTCAAACATTTCTGGTATATGAAAAACATGTTTTTCAATGGCAAAAATCAATGAATATTGTAAATGCACAAACAGTAATATCTCCACATTGCACGGTGCAATTCTGAAATTTTTAGCTTTTTCCTGTTAATCCTAGCATGATAAAGAAGATTCAAAGAGAGTGAGATGCCAGCTCCTTTCATTCAGTCAGTAGCTTCAAACATTTCTGGTATATGAAAAACATGTTTTTCAATGGCAAAAATCAATGAATATTGTAAATGCACAAACAGTAATATCTCCACATTGCAAGGTGCAATTCTGAAATTTTTTTGCTTTTTCCTGCTAATCCTAGCATGATAAAGAAGATTCAAAGAGAGTGAGATGCCAGCTCCTTTCATTCAGTCAGTAGCTTCAAACATTTCTGGTATATGAAAAACATGTTTTTCAATGGCAAAAATCAATGAATATTGTAAATGCACAAACAGTAATATCTCCACATTGCACGGTGCAATTCTGAAATTTTTAGCTTTTTCCTGTTAATCCTAGCATGATAAAGAAGATTCAAAGAGAGTGAGATGCCAGCTCCTTTCATTCAGTCAGTAGCTTCAAACATTTCTGGTATATGAAAAACATGTTTTTCAATGGCAAAAATCAATGAATATTGTAAATGCACAAACAGTAATATCTCCACATTGCAAGGTGCAATTCTGAAATTTTTTTGCTTTTTCCTGCTAATCCTAGCATGATAAAGAAGATTCAAAGAGAGTGAGATGATGTTTGTTCTTCCCAAAATTTTATATTTTTTCCGCAACCTTCCTTTAGCTATTTCCCACATCTTTGTTCAAAAAATCCAAAATCAGATTAATTCTTATGTCTGGGATAATAAACGTGCGAGGATATCTGCAGATATATTGTACAAGAATAAAAGTAACGGAGGTCTGAGCCACCCTAATATTTCCGCTTATTATTTGGCAAACCTTATCAAACAGAGCAGTAATTGGTTTAATTCTGACAGTCCCCCAGCTTGGATGATTCTAGAGACTTTCTTAAATAACGGCTCCTCTCCTCGTGATTTGTTACTTAGGCATCTCTTTAAACAGTGCACTCATGATTCTTCCCACCCTATTTTCCAGGCGATTATTGACGCTTGGAAAAAAATCGCTAAAAGAAAGAAAAAGAGCTCCTTGAAAGATTCTGATATGGTTAAGCTTTCTCTTGTCAAAAATTTCCCAATTGGTTTTGTTGCTGATCTATATAACTCTTCCATTCCAGATCAATGGGACAATAAAGGGTTGAGAAAAATTGGAGACCTGTATGAAGCTTCTGTTTTTATTCCTTTCCAAACTCTTAAAAAAAGATTCAACTTACCCTCTTCTGATTTCTTTTTATATTCTCATTTAAAAAACATAATTCTGGAATTCATTTCTGGCAAACTTATCATTTCTGAAACCTCGGTGAACCTGTTAAGCAACCCATCCCATAAAATTTTTTGGAGCCTGAGACACATATATAACAGTTTCAATAATGACCTTTCTTTTCAAAAACACCTTTACATGATAAGATGGGAAAAAGACCTAAAACAATTTCCAATCCGACCAATGGGAGAATGCTGTTCTTTTTTCCCAAGCCTCTAATATATCTATGCCCTTACAAGAGGCCTACTTCAAAATTCTAACCAGATGGTATTACACTCCAATCAGGCTACATCATATAAAGCCCAGCAACTCTCCCCTTTGTTGGAGGGAGTGCGGCCTTAGGGGAGATCTTTTACATCTCTTTTGGAGCTGCACGAAAATCCGTAATCTATGGGCTCAGATCTCTTCTTTGGTTGATGATCTTTTAGGTAGACCATTAGTATTGACCCCTCAAAGGGCTTTACTATCCTTGGATCTTGAATCATGCAAGTCATTTGAAAGATCTCTGGTGATTCATTTATTTTCAGTTTGTAAGAACGCATTGGCTTTTTATTGGAGAAAGTCACACGTCCCCACTCTGGAGGACTTAGTTGATAAGATGAATCTTCACAGAATATTTGAACTCAGATTTGCCCTTATCAACAATAACTTAATTAAATTCTCTAGGAAGTGGGATATTTGGTCCACTAGGTTCCCTCAACCTTCTTATAATGCTGGAACATCTCAATGTGTGTCATGTTTAGCTCATTAATATGTCTAATTTGCTATTGATAGTAATGTGTGCTTAAATTGTTCAAGTTTATGTACTATCGTATATATTTTTTGACGAACAAATTTCTCCCATCTTTCCTGTTTATCCATTCCTGTTTATACCTTTTTCCCTTCCCCTTCCCTCAGAATTTTCCCTTTACTACGAACATTCTTTTGTCATTACTTTTATGCTACGATTGTTATTCCCCTGTTAAATTGGTTTTTAAAAATAAAAAAAATATGGTAAAACAAAGAGAGTGAGATGCCAGCTCCTTTCATTCAGTCAGTAGCTTCAAACATTTCTGGTATATGAAAAACATGTTTTTCAATGGCAAAAATCAATGAATATTGTAAATGCACAAACAGTAATATCTCCACATTGCACGGTGCAATTCTGAAATTTTTAGCTTTTTCCTGTTAATCCTAGCATGATAAAGAAGATTCAAAGAGAGTGAGATGCCAGCTCCTTTCATTCAGTCAGTAGCTTCAAACATTTCTGGTATATGAAAAACATGTTTTTCAATGGCAAAAATCAATGAATATTGTAAATGCACAAACAGTAATATCTCCACATTGCAAGGTGCAATTCTGAAATTTTTTGCTTTTTCCTGTTAATCCTAGCATGATAAAGAAGATTCAAAGAGAGTGAGATGCCAGCTCCTTTCATTCAGTCAGTAGCTTCAAACATTTCTGGTATATGAAAAACATGTTTTTCAATGGCATAAATCAATGAATATTGTAAATGCACAAACAGTAATATCTCCACATTGCAAGGTGCAATTCTGAAATTTTTTGCTTTTTCCTGCTAATCCTAGCATGATAAGATTCAAAGAGAGTGAGATGCCAGCTCCTTTCATTCAGTCAGTAGCTTCAAACATTTCTGGTATATGAAAAACATGTTTTTCAATGGCAAAAATCAATGAATATTGTAAATGCACAAACAGTAATATCTCCACATTGCACGGTGCAATTCTGAAATTTTTAGCTTTTTCCTGTTAATCCTAGCATGATAAAGAAGATTCAAAGAGAGTGAGATGCCAGCTCCTTTCATTCAGTCAGTAGCTTCAAACATTTCTGGTATATGAAAAACATGTTTTTCAATGGCAAAAATCAATGAATATTGTAAATGCACAAACAGTAATATCTCCACATTGCAAGGTGCAATTCTGAAATTTTTTGCTTTTTCCTGCTAATCCTAGCATGATAAAGAAGATTCAAAGAGAGTGAGATGCCAGCTCCTTTCATTCAGTCAGTAGCTTCAAACATTTCTGGTATATGAAAAACATGTTTTTCAATGGCAAAAATCAATGAATATTGTAAATGCACAAACAGTAATATCTCCACATTGCACGGTGCAATTCTGAAATTTTTAGCTTTTTCCTGTTAATCCTAGCATGATAAAGAAGATTCAAAGAGAGTGAGATGCCAGCTCCTTTCATTCAGTCAGTAGCTTCAAACATTTCTGGTATATGAAAAACATGTTTTTCAATGGCAAAAATCAATGAATATTGTAAATGCACAAACAGTAATATCTCCACATTGCAAGGTGCAATTCTGAAATTTTTTGCTTTTTCCTGTTAATCCTAGCATGATAAAGAAGATTCAAAGAGAGTGAGATGCCAGCTCCTTTCATTCAGTCAGTAGCTTCAAACATTTCTGGTATATGAAAAACATGTTTTTCAATGGCAAAAATCAATGAATATTGTAAATGCACAAACAGTAATATCTCCACATTGCAAGGTGCAATTCTGAAATTTTTTGCTTTTTCCTGTTAATCCTAGCATGATAAAGAAGATTCAAAGAGAGTGAGATGCCAGCTCCTTTCATTCAGTCAGTAGCTTCAAACATTTCTGGACGTTTTTCAATGGCAAAAATCAATGAATATTGTAAATGCACAAACAGTAATATCTCCACATTGCAAGGTGCAATTCTGAAATTTTTTGCTTTTTCCTGCTAATCCTAGCATGATAAAGAAGATTCAAAGAGAGTGAGATGCCAGCTCCTTTCATTCAGTCAGTAGCTTCAAACATTTCTGGTATATGAAAAACATGTTTTTCAATGGCAAAAATCAATGAATATTGTAAATGCACAAACAGTAATATCTCCACATTGCAAGGTGCAATTCTGAAATTTTTTGCTTTTTCCTGCTAATCCTAGCATGATAAAGAAGATTCAAAGAGAGTGAGATGCCAGCTCCTTTCATTCAGTCAGTAGCTTCAAACATTTCTGGTATATGAAAAACATGTTTTTCAATGGCAAAAATCAATGAATATTGTAAATGCACAAACAGTAATATCTCCACATTGCACGGTGCAATTCTGAAATTTTTAGCTTTTTCCTGTTAATCCTAGCATGATAAAGAAGATTCAAAGAGAGTGAGATGCCAGCTCCTTTCATTCAGTCAGTAGCTTCAAACATTTCTGGTATATGAAAAACATGTTTTTCAATGGCAAAAATCAATGAATATTGTAAATGCACAAACAGTAATATCTCCACATTGCAAGGTGCAATTCTGAAATTTTTTGCTTTTTCCTGTTAATCCTAGCATGATAAAGATTCAAAGAGAGTGAGATGCCAGCTCCTTTCATTCAGTCAGTAGCTTCAAACATTTCTGGTATATGAAAAACATGTTTTTCAATGGCAAAAATCAATGAATATTGTAAATGCACAAACAGTAATATCTCCACATTGCAAGGTGCAATTCTGAAATTTTTTGCTTTTTCCTGCTAATCCTAGCATGATAAAGAAGATTCAAAGAGAGTGAGATGCCAGCTCCTTTCATTCAGTCAGTAGCTTCAAACATTTCTGGTATATGAAAAACATGTTTTTCAATGGCAAAAATCAATGAATATTGTAAATGCACAAACAGTAATATCTCCACATTGCACGGTGCAATTCTGAAATTTTTAAGAGAGTGAGATGCCAGCTCCTTTCATTCAGTCAGTAGCTTCAAACATTTCTGGTATATGAAAAACATGTTTTTCAATGGCAAAAATCAATGAATATTGTAAATGCACAAACAGTAATTTCTCCACATTGCAAGGTGCAATTCTGAAATTTTTTGCTTTTTCCTGCTCCTCTTAGCATGATAAAGAAGATTCAAAGAGAGTGAGATGCCAGCTCCTTTCATTCAGTCAGTAGCTTCAAACATTTCTGGTATATGAATAACATGATGTTTTTCAATGGCAAAAATCAATGAATATTGTAAATGCACAAACAGTAATTTCTCCGCATTGCAAGGTGCAATTCTGAAATTTTTAGCTTTTTCCTGTTAATCCTAGCATGATAAAGAAGATTCAAAGAGAGTGAGATGCCAGCTCCTTTCATTCAGTCAGTAGCTTCAAACATTTCTGGTATATGAAAAACGTTTTTCAATGGCAAAAATCAATGAATATTGTAAATGCACAAACAGTAATATCTCCACATTGCAAGGTGCAATTCTGAAATTTTTTGCTTTTTCCTGCTAATCCTAGCATGATAAAGAAGATTCAAAGAGAGTGAGATGCCAGCTCCTTTCATTCAGTCAGTAGCTTCAAACATTTCTGGTATATGAAAAACATGTTTTTCAATGGCAAAAATCAATGAATATTGTAAATGCACAAACAGTAATATCTCCACATTGCACGGTGCAATTCTGAAATTTTTAGCTTTTTCCTGTTAATCCTAGCATGATAAAGAAGATTCAAAGAGAGTGAGATGCCAGCTCCTTTCATTCAGTCAGTAGCTTCAAACATTTCTGGTATATGAAAAACATGTTTTTCAATGGCAAAAATCAATGAATATTGTAAATGCACAAACAGTAATATCTCCACATTGCAAGGTGCAATTCTGAAATTTTTTGCTTTTTCCTGTTAATCCTAGCATGATAAAGAAGATTCAAAGAGAGTGAGATGCCAGCTCCTTTCATTCAGTCAGTAGCTTCAAACATTTCTGGTATATGAAAAACATGTTTTTCAATGGCAAAAATCAATGAATATTGTAAATGCACAAACAGTAATATCTCCACATTGCAAGGTGCAATTCTGAAATTTTTTGCTTTTTCCTGTTAATCCTAGCATGATAAAGAAGATTCAAAGAGAGTGAGATGCCAGCTCCTTTCATTCAGTCAGTAGCTTCAAACATTTCTGGACGTTTTTCAATGGCAAAAATCAATGAATATTGTAAATGCACAAACAGTAATATCTCCACATTGCAAGGTGCAATTCTGAAATTTTTTGCTTTTTCCTGCTAATCCTAGCATGATAAAGAAGATTCAAAGAGAGTGAGATGCCAGCTCCTTTCATTCAGTCAGTAGCTTCAAACATTTCTGGTATATGAAAAACATGTTTTTCAATGGCAAAAATCAATGAATATTGTAAATGCACAAACAGTAATATCTCCACATTGCAAGGTGCAATTCTGAAATTTTTTGCTTTTTCCTGCTAATCCTAGCATGATAAAGAAGATTCAAAGAGAGTGAGATGCCAGCTCCTTTCATTCAGTCAGTAGCTTCAAACATTTCTGGTATATGAAAAACATGTTTTTCAATGGCAAAAATCAATGAATATTGTAAATGCACAAACAGTAATATCTCCACATTGCACGGTGCAATTCTGAAATTTTTAGCTTTTTCCTGTTAATCCTAGCATGATAAAGAAGATTCAAAGAGAGTGAGATGCCAGCTCCTTTCATTCAGTCAGTAGCTTCAAACATTTCTGGTATATGAAAAACATGTTTTTCAATGGCAAAAATCAATGAATATTGTAAATGCACAAACAGTAATATCTCCACATTGCAAGGTGCAATTCTGAAATTTTTTGCTTTTTCCTGTTAATCCTAGCATGATAAAGATTCAAAGAGAGTGAGATGCCAGCTCCTTTCATTCAGTCAGTAGCTTCAAACATTTCTGGTATATGAAAAACATGTTTTTCAATGGCAAAAATCAATGAATATTGTAAATGCACAAACAGTAATATCTCCACATTGCAAGGTGCAATTCTGAAATTTTTTGCTTTTTCCTGCTAATCCTAGCATGATAAAGAAGATTCAAAGAGAGTGAGATGCCAGCTCCTTTCATTCAGTCAGTAGCTTCAAACATTTCTGGTATATGAAAAACATGTTTTTCAATGGCAAAAATCAATGAATATTGTAAATGCACAAACAGTAATATCTCCACATTGCACGGTGCAATTCTGAAATTTTTAAGAGAGTGAGATGCCAGCTCCTTTCATTCAGTCAGTAGCTTCAAACATTTCTGGTATATGAAAAACATGTTTTTCAATGGCAAAAATCAATGAATATTGTAAATGCACAAACAGTAATTTCTCCACATTGCAAGGTGCAATTCTGAAATTTTTTGCTTTTTCCTGCTCCTCTTAGCATGATAAAGAAGATTCAAAGAGAGTGAGATGCCAGCTCCTTTCATTCAGTCAGTAGCTTCAAACATTTCTGGTATATGAATAACATGATGTTTTTCAATGGCAAAAATCAATGAATATTGTAAATGCACAAACAGTAATTTCTCCGCATTGCAAGGTGCAATTCTGAAATTTTTAGCTTTTTCCTGTTAATCCTAGCATGATAAAGAAGATTCAAAGAGAGTGAGATGCCAGCTCCTTTCATTCAGTCAGTAGCTTCAAACATTTCTGGTATATGAAAAACGTTTTTCAATGGCAAAAATCAATGAATATTGTAAATGCACAAACAGTAATATCTCCACATTGCAAGGTGCAATTCTGAAATTTTTTGCTTTTTCCTGTTAATCCTAGCATGATAAAGAAGATTCAAAGAGAGTGAGATGCCAGCTCCTTTCATTCAGTCAGTAGCTTCAAACATTTCTGGTATATGAAAAACATGTTTTTCAATGGCAAAAATCAATGAATATTGTAAATGCACAAACAGTAATATCTCCACATTGCACGGTGCAATTCTGAAATTTTTAGCTTTTTCCTGTTAATCCTAGCATGATAAAGAAGATTCAAAGAGAGTGAGATGCCAGCTCCTTTCATTCAGTCAGTAGCTTCAAACATTTCTGGTATATGAAAAACATGTTTTTCAATGGCAAAAATCAATGAATATTGTAAATGCACAAACAGTAATATCTCCACATTGCAAGGTGCAATTCTGAAATTTTTTGCTTTTTCCTGCTAATCCTAGCATGATAAAGAAGATTCAAAGAGAGTGAGATGCCAGCTCCTTTCATTCAGTCAGTAGCTTCAAACATTTCTGGTATATGAAAAACATGTTTTTCAATGGCAAAAATCAATGAATATTGTAAATGCACAAACAGTAATATCTCCACATTGCACGGTGCAATTCTGAAATTTTTAGCTTTTTCCTGTTAATCCTAGCATGATAAAGAAGATTCAAAGAGAGTGAGATGCCAGCTCCTTTCATTCAGTCAGTAGCTTCAAACATTTCTGGTATATGAAAAACATGTTTTTCAATGGCAAAAATCAATGAATATTGTAAATGCACAAACAGTAATATCTCCACATTGCAAGGTGCAATTCTGAAATTTTTTGCTTTTTCCTGTTAATCCTAGCATGATAAAGAAGATTCAAAGAGAGTGAGATGCCAGCTCCTTTCATTCAGTCAGTAGCTTCAAACATTTCTGGTATATGAAAAACATGTTTTTCAATGGCAAAAATCAATGAATATTGTAAATGCACAAACAGTAATATCTCCACATTGCAAGGTGCAATTCTGAAATTTTTTGCTTTTTCCTGCTAATCCTAGCATGATAAAGAAGATTCAAAGAGAGTGAGATGCCAGCTCCTTTCATTCAGTCAGTAGCTTCAAACATTTCTGGTATATGAAAAACATGTTTTTCAATGGCAAAAATCAATGAATATTGTAAATGCACAAACAGTAATATCTCCACATTGCACGGTGCAATTCTGAAATTTTTAGCTTTTTCCTGTTAATCCTAGCATGATAAAGAAGATTCAAAGAGAGTGAGATGCCAGCTCCTTTCATTCAGTCAGTAGCTTCAAACATTTCTGGTATATGAAAAACAATTTTTTCAATGGCAAAAATCAATGAATATTGTAAATGCACAAACAGTAATATCTCCACATTGCAAGGTGCAATTCTGAAATTTTTTGCTTTTTCCTGCTAATCCTAGCATGATAAAGAAGATTCAAAGAGAGTGAGATGCCAGCTCCTTTCATTCAGTCAGTAGCTTCAAACATTTCTGGTATATGAAAAACATGTTTTTCAATGGCAAAAATCAATGAATATTGTAAATGCACAAACAGTAATATCTCCACATTGCACGGTGCAATTCTGAAATTTTTAGCTTTTTCCTGTTAATCCTAGCATGATAAAGAAGATTCAAAGAGAGTGAGATGCCAGCTCCTTTCATTCAGTCAGTAGCTTCAAACATTTCTGGTATATGAAAAACATGTTTTTCAATGGCAAAAATCAATGAATATTGTAAATGCACAAACAGTAATATCTCCACATTGCAAGGTGCAATTCTGAAATTTTTTGCTTTTTCCTGTTAATCCTAGCATGATAAAGAAGATTCAAAGAGAGTGAGATGCCAGCTCCTTTCATTCAGTCAGTAGCTTCAAACATTTCTGGTATATGAAAAACATGTTTTTCAATGGCAAAAATCAATGAATATTGTAAATGCACAAACAGTAATATCTCCACATTGCAAGGTGCAATTCTGAAATTTTTTGCTTTTTCCTGCTAATCCTAGCATGATAAAGAAGATTCAAAGAGAGTGAGATGCCAGCTCCTTTCATTCAGTCAGTAGCTTCAAACATTTCTGGTATATGAAAAACATGTTTTTCAATGGCAAAAATCAATGAATATTGTAAATGCACAAACAGTAATATCTCCACATTGCACGGTGCAATTCTGAAATTTTTAGCTTTTTCCTGTTAATCCTAGCATGATAAAGAAGATTCAAAGAGAGTGAGATGCCAGCTCCTTTCATTCAGTCAGTAGCTTCAAACATTTCTGGTATATGAAAAACATGTTTTTCAATGGCAAAAATCAATGAATATTGTAAATGCACAAACAGTAATATCTCCACATTGCAAGGTGCAATTCTGAAATTTTTTGCTTTTTCCTGTTAATCCTAGCATGATAAAGAAGATTCAAAGAGAGTGAGATGCCAGCTCCTTTCATTCAGTCAGTAGCTTCAAACATTTCTGGTATATGAAAAACATGTTTTTCAATGGCATAAATCAATGAATATTGTAAATGCACAAACAGTAATATCTCCACATTGCAAGGTGCAATTCTGAAATTTTTTGCTTTTTCCTGCTAATCCTAGCATGATAAGATTCAAAGAGAGTGAGATGCCAGCTCCTTTCATTCAGTCAGTAGCTTCAAACATTTCTGGTATATGAAAAACATGTTTTTCAATGGCAAAAATCAATGAATATTGTAAATGCACAAACAGTAATATCTCCACATTGCACGGTGCAATTCTGAAATTTTTAGCTTTTTCCTGTTAATCCTAGCATGATAAAGAAGATTCAAAGAGAGTGAGATGCCAGCTCCTTTCATTCAGTCAGTAGCTTCAAACATTTCTGGTATATGAAAAACATGTTTTTCAATGGCAAAAATCAATGAATATTGTAAATGCACAAACAGTAATATCTCCACATTGCAAGGTGCAATTCTGAAATTTTTTGCTTTTTCCTGCTAATCCTAGCATGATAAAGAAGATTCAAAGAGAGTGAGATGCCAGCTCCTTTCATTCAGTCAGTAGCTTCAAACATTTCTGGTATATGAAAAACATGTTTTTCAATGGCAAAAATCAATGAATATTGTAAATGCACAAACAGTAATATCTCCACATTGCACGGTGCAATTCTGAAATTTTTAGCTTTTTCCTGTTAATCCTAGCATGATAAAGAAGATTCAAAGAGAGTGAGATGCCAGCTCCTTTCATTCAGTCAGTAGCTTCAAACATTTCTGGTATATGAAAAACATGTTTTTCAATGGCAAAAATCAATGAATATTGTAAATGCACAAACAGTAATATCTCCACATTGCAAGGTGCAATTCTGAAATTTTTTGCTTTTTCCTGTTAATCCTAGCATGATAAAGAAGATTCAAAGAGAGTGAGATGCCAGCTCCTTTCATTCAGTCAGTAGCTTCAAACATTTCTGGTATATGAAAAACATGTTTTTCAATGGCAAAAATCAATGAATATTGTAAATGCACAAACAGTAATATCTCCACATTGCAAGGTGCAATTCTGAAATTTTTTGCTTTTTCCTGTTAATCCTAGCATGATAAAGAAGATTCAAAGAGAGTGAGATGCCAGCTCCTTTCATTCAGTCAGTAGCTTCAAACATTTCTGGTATATGAAAAACATGTTTTTCAATGGCAAAAATCAATGAATATTGTAAATGCACAAACAGTAATATCTCCACATTGCAAGGTGCAATTCTGAAATTTTTTGCTTTTTCCTGCTAATCCTAGCATGATAAAGAAGATTCAGAGTGAGATGCCAGCTCCTTTCAATCAGTCAGTAGCTTCAAACATTTCTGGTATATGAAAAACATGTTTTTCAACGGCAAAAATCAATGAATATTGTAAATGCACAAACAGTAATATCTCCACATTGCACGGTGCAATTCTGAAATTTTTAGCTTTTTCCTGTTAATCCTAGCATGATAAAGAAGATTCAGAGAGTGAGATGCCAGCTCCTTTCATTCAGTCAGTAGCTTCAAACATTTCTGGTATATGAAAAACATGTTTTTCAATGGCAAAAATCAATGAATATTGTAAATGCACAAACAGTAATATCTCCACATTGCAAGGTGCAATTCTGAAATTGTTTGCTTTTTCCTGCTAATCCTAGCATGATAAAGAAGATTCAGAGTGAGATGCCAGCTCCTTTCATTCAGTCAGTAGCTTCAAACATTTCTGGTATATGAAAAACGTTTTTCAATGGCAAAAATCAATGAATATTGTAAATGCACAAACAGTAATATCTCCACATTGCAAGGTGCAATTCTGAAATTTTTTGCTTTTTCCTGCTAATCCTAGCATGATAAAGAAGATTCAAAGAGAGTGAGATGCCAGCTCCTTTCAATCAGTCAGTAGCTTCAAACATTTCTGGTATATGAAAAACATGTTTTTCAATGGCAAAAATCAATGAATATTGTAAATGCACAAACAGTAATATCTCCACATTGCACGGTGCAATTCTGAAATTTTTTGCTTTTTCCTGCTAATCCTAGCATGATAAAGAAGATTCAAAGAGAGTGAGATGCCAGCTCCTTTCATTCAGTCAGTAGCTTCAAACATTTCTGGACGTTTTTCAATGGCAAAAATCAATGAATATTGTAAATGCACAAACAGTAATATCTCCACATTGCAAGGTGCAATTCTGAAATTTTTTGCTTTTTCCTGTTAATCCTAGCATGATAAAGAAGATTCAAAGAGAGTGAGATGCCAGCTCCTTTCATTCAGTCAGTAGCTTCAAACATTTCTGGTATATGAAAAACATGTTTTTCAATGGCAAAAATCAATGAATATTGTAAATGCACAAACAATAATATCTCCACATTGCAAGGTGCAATTCTGAAATTTTTTGCTTTATCCTGCTAATCCTAGCATGATAAAGAAGATTCAAAGAGAGTGAGATGCCAGCTCCTTTCATTCAGTCAGTAGCTTCAAACATTTCTGGTATATGAAAAACATGTTTTTCAATGGCAAAAATCAATGAATATTGTAAATGCACAAACAGTAATATCTCCACATTGCACGGTGCAATTCTGAAATTTTTAGCTTTTTCCTGTTAATCCTAGCATGATGAAGATTCAAAGAGAGTGAGATGCCAGCTCCTTTCATTCAGTCAGTAGCTTCAAACATTTCTGGTATATGAAAAACATGTTTTTCAATGGCAAAAATCAATGAATATTGTAAATGCACAAACAGTAATATCTCCACATTGCAAGGTGCAATTCTGAAATTGTTTGCTTTTTCCTGCTAATCCTAGCATGATGAAGATTCAGAGTGAGATGCCAGCTCCTTTCATTCAGTCAGTAGCTTCAAACATTTCTGGTATATGAAAAACATGTTTTTCAATGGCAAAAATCAATGAATATTGTAAATGCACAAACAGTAATATCTCCACATTGCAAGGTGCAATTCTGAAATTTTTTGCTTTTTCCTGCTAATCCTAGCATGATAAAGAAGATTCAAAGAGAGTGAGATGCCAGCTCCTTTCATTCAGTCAGTAGCTTCAAACATTTCTGGTATATGAAAAACATGTTTTTCAATGGCAAAAATCAATGAATATTGTAAATGCACAAACAGTAATATCTCCACATTGCAAGGTGCAATTCTGAAATTTTTTGCTTTTTCCTGCTAATCCTAGCATGATAAAGAAGATTCAAAGAGAGTGAGATGCCAGCTCCTTTCATTCAGTCAGTAGCTTCAAACATTTCTGGTATATGAAAAACATGTTTTTCAATGGCAAAAATCAATGAATATTGTAAATGCACAAACAGTAATATCTCCACATTGCACGGTGCAATTCTGAAATTTTTAGCTTTTTCCTGTTAATCCTAGCATGATAAAGAAGATTCAAAGAGAGTGAGATGCCAGCTCCTTTCATTCAGTCAGTAGCTTCAAACATTTCTGGTATATGAAAAACATGTTTTTCAATGGCAAAAATCAATGAATATTGTAAATGCACAAACAGTAATATCTCCACATTGCAAGGTGCAATTCTGAAATTGTTTGCTTTTTCCTGCTAATCCTAGCATGATAAAGAAGATTCAGAGTGAGATGCCAGCTCCTTTCATTCAGTCAGTAGCTTCAAACATTTCTGGTATATGAAAAACATGTTTTTCAATGGCAAAAATCAATGAATATTGTAAATGCACAAACAGTAATATCTCCACATTGCAAGGTGCAATTCTGAAATTTTTTGCTTTTTCCTGCTAATCCTAGCATGATAAAGAAGATTCAAAGAGAGTGAGATGCCAGCTCCTTTCATTCAGTCAGTAGCTTCAAACATTTCTGGTATATGAAAAACATGTTTTTCAATGGCAAAAATCAATGAATATTGTAAATGCACAAACAGTAATATCTCCACATTGCAAGGTGCAATTCTGAAATTTTTTGCTTTTTCCTGCTAATCCTAGCATGATAAAGAAGATTCAAAGAGAGTGAGATGCCAGCTCCTTTCATTCAGTCAGTAGCTTCAAACATTTCTGGTATATGAAAAACATGTTTTTCAATGGCAAAAATCAATGAATATTGTAAATGCACAAACAGTAATATCTCCACATTGCACGGTGCAATTCTGAAATTTTTAGCTTTTTCCTGTTAATCCTAGCATGATAAAGAAGATTCAAAGAGAGTGAGATGCCAGCTCCTTTCATTCAGTCAGTAGCTTCAAACATTTCTGGTATATGAAAAACATGTTTTTCAATGGCAAAAATCAATGAATATTGTAAATGCACAAACAGTAATATCTCCACATTGCAAGGTGCAATTCTGAAATTTTTTGCTTTTTCCTGTTAATCCTAGCATGATAAAGAAGATTCAAAGAGAGTGAGATGCCAGCTCCTTTCATTCAGTCAGTAGCTTCAAACATTTCTGGTATATGAAAAACATGTTTTTCAATGGCAAAAATCAATGAATATTGTAAATGCACAAACAGTAATATCTCCACATTGCAAGGTGCAATTCTGAAATTTTTTGCTTTTTCCTGCTAATCCTAGCATGATAAAGAAGATTCAAAGAGAGTGAGATGCCAGCTCCTTTCATTCAGTCAGTAGCTTCAAACATTTCTGGTATATGAAAAACATGTTTTTCAATGGCAAAAATCAATGAATATTGTAAATGCACAAACAGTAATATCTCCACATTGCACGGTGCAATTCTGAAATTTTTAGCTTTTTCCTGTTAATCCTAGCATGATAAAGAAGATTCAAAGAGAGTGAGATGCCAGCTCCTTTCATTCAGTCAGTAGCTTCAAACATTTCTGGTATATGAAAAACATGTTTTTCAATGGCAAAAATCAATGAATATTGTAAATGCACAAACAGTAATATCTCCACATTGCAAGGTGCAATTCTGAAATTTTTTGCTTTTTCCTGCTAATCCTAGCATGATAAAGAAGATTCAAAGAGAGTGAGATGCCAGCTCCTTTCATTCAGTCAGTAGCTTCAAACATTTCTGGTATATGAAAAACATGTTTTTCAATGGCAAAAATCAATGAATATTGTAAATGCACAAACAGTAATATCTCCACATTGCACGGTGCAATTCTGAAATTTTTAGCTTTTTCCTGTTAATCCTAGCATGATAAAGAAGATTCAAAGAGAGTGAGATGCCAGCTCCTTTCATTCAGTCAGTAGCTTCAAACATTTCTGGTATATGAAAAACATGTTTTTCAATGGCAAAAATCAATGAATATTGTAAATGCACAAACAGTAATATCTCCACATTGCAAGGTGCAATTCTGAAATTTTTTGCTTTTTCCTGTTAATCCTAGCATGATAAAGAAGATTCAAAGAGAGTGAGATGCCAGCTCCTTTCATTCAGTCAGTAGCTTCAAACATTTCTGGTATATGAAAAACATGTTTTTCAATGGCAAAAATCAATGAATATTGTAAATGCACAAACAGTAATATCTCCACATTGCAAGGTGCAATTCTGAAATTTTTTGCTTTTTCCTGCTAATCCTAGCATGATAAAGAAGATTCAAAGAGAGTGAGATGCCAGCTCCTTTCATTCAGTCAGTAGCTTCAAACATTTCTGGTATATGAAAAACATGTTTTTCAATGGCAAAAATCAATGAATATTGTAAATGCACAAACAGTAATATCTCCACATTGCACGGTGCAATTCTGAAATTTTTAGCTTTTTCCTGTTAATCCTAGCATGATAAAGAAGATTCAAAGAGAGTGAGATGCCAGCTCCTTTCATTCAGTCAGTAGCTTCAAACATTTCTGGTATATGAAAAACATGTTTTTCAATGGCAAAAATCAATGAATATTGTAAATGCACAAACAGTAATATCTCCACATTGCAAGGTGCAATTCTGAAATTTTTTGCTTTTTCCTGTTAATCCTAGCATGATAAAGAAGATTCAAAGAGAGTGAGATGCCAGCTCCTTTCATTCAGTCAGTAGCTTCAAACATTTCTGGTATATGAAAAACATGTTTTTCAATGGCATAAATCAATGAATATTGTAAATGCACAAACAGTAATATCTCCACATTGCAAGGTGCAATTCTGAAATTTTTTGCTTTTTCCTGCTAATCCTAGCATGATAAGATTCAAAGAGAGTGAGATGCCAGCTCCTTTCATTCAGTCAGTAGCTTCAAACATTTCTGGTATATGAAAAACATGTTTTTCAATGGCAAAAATCAATGAATATTGTAAATGCACAAACAGTAATATCTCCACATTGCACGGTGCAATTCTGAAATTTTTAGCTTTTTCCTGTTAATCCTAGCATGATAAAGAAGATTCAAAGAGAGTGAGACGCCAGCTCCTTTCATTCAGTCAGTAGCTTCAAACATTTCTGGTATATGAAAAACATGTTTTTCAATGGCAAAAATCAATGAATATTGTAAATGCACAAACAGTAATATCTCCACATTGCAAGGTGCAATTCTGAAATTTTTTGCTTTTTCCTGCTAATCCTAGCATGATAAAGAAGATTCAAAGAGAGTGAGATGCCAGCTCCTTTCATTCAGTCAGTAGCTTCAAACATTTCTGGTATATGAAAAACATGTTTTTCAATGGCAAAAATCAATGAATATTGTAAATGCACAAACAGTAATATCTCCACATTGCACGGTGCAATTCTGAAATTTTTAGCTTTTTCCTGTTAATCCTAGCATGATAAAGAAGATTCAAAGAGAGTGAGATGCCAGCTCCTTTCATTCAGTCAGTAGCTTCAAACATTTCTGGTATATGAAAAACATGTTTTTCAATGGCAAAAATCAATGAATATTGTAAATGCACAAACAGTAATATCTCCACATTGCAAGGTGCAATTCTGAAATTTTTTGCTTTTTCCTGTTAATCCTAGCATGATAAAGAAGATTCAAAGAGAGTGAGATGCCAGCTCCTTTCATTCAGTCAGTAGCTTCAAACATTTCTGGTATATGAAAAACATGTTTTTCAATGGCAAAAATCAATGAATATTGTAAATGCACAAACAGTAATATCTCCACATTGCAAGGTGCAATTCTGAAATTTTTTGCTTTTTCCTGTTAATCCTAGCATGATAAAGAAGATTCAAAGAGAGTGAGATGCCAGCTCCTTTCATTCAGTCAGTAGCTTCAAACATTTCTGGTATATGAAAAACATGTTTTTCAATGGCAAAAATCAATGAATATTGTAAATGCACAAACAGTAATATCTCCACATTGCAAGGTGCAATTCTGAAATTTTTTGCTTTTTCCTGCTAATCCTAGCATGATAAAGAAGATTCAGAGTGAGATGCCAGCTCCTTTCAATCAGTCAGTAGCTTCAAACATTTCTGGTATATGAAAAACATGTTTTTCAACGGCAAAAATCAATGAATATTGTAAATGCACAAACAGTAATATCTCCACATTGCACGGTGCAATTCTGAAATTTTTAGCTTTTTCCTGTTAATCCTAGCATGATAAAGAAGATTCAGAGAGTGAGATGCCAGCTCCTTTCATTCAGTCAGTAGCTTCAAACATTTCTGGTATATGAAAAACATGTTTTTCAATGGCAAAAATCAATGAATATTGTAAATGCACAAACAGTAATATCTCCACATTGCAAGGTGCAATTCTGAAATTGTTTGCTTTTTCCTGCTAATCCTAGCATGATAAAGAAGATTCAGAGTGAGATGCCAGCTCCTTTCATTCAGTCAGTAGCTTCAAACATTTCTGGTATATGAAAAACGTTTTTCAATGGCAAAAATCAATGAATATTGTAAATGCACAAACAGTAATATCTCCACATTGCAAGGTGCAATTCTGAAATTTTTTGCTTTTTCCTGCTAATCCTAGCATGATAAAGAAGATTCAAAGAGAGTGAGATGCCAGCTCCTTTCAATCAGTCAGTAGCTTCAAACATTTCTGGTATATGAAAAACATGTTTTTCAATGGCAAAAATCAATGAATATTGTAAATGCACAAACAGTAATATCTCCACATTGCACGGTGCAATTCTGAAATTTTTTGCTTTTTCCTGCTAATCCTAGCATGATAAAGAAGATTCAAAGAGAGTGAGATGCCAGCTCCTTTCATTCAGTCAGTAGCTTCAAACATTTCTGGACGTTTTTCAATGGCAAAAATCAATGAATATTGTAAATGCACAAACAGTAATATCTCCACATTGCAAGGTGCAATTCTGAAATTTTTTGCTTTTTCCTGTTAATCCTAGCATGATAAAGAAGATTCAAAGAGAGTGAGATGCCAGCTCCTTTCATTCAGTCAGTAGCTTCAAACATTTCTGGTATATGAAAAACATGTTTTTCAATGGCAAAAATCAATGAATATTGTAAATGCACAAACAGTAATATCTCCACATTGCAAGGTGCAATTCTGAAATTTTTTGCTTTATCCTGCTAATCCTAGCATGATAAAGAAGATTCAAAGAGAGTGAGATGCCAGCTCCTTTCATTCAGTCAGTAGCTTCAAACATTTCTGGTATATGAAAAACATGTTTTTCAATGGCAAAAATCAATGAATATTGTAAATGCACAAACAGTAATATCTCCACATTGCACGGTGCAATTCTGAAATTTTTAGCTTTTTCCTGTTAATCCTAGCATGATAAAGAAGATTCAAAGAGAGTGAGATGCCAGCTCCTTTCATTCAGTCAGTAGCTTCAAACATTTCTGGTATATGAAAAACATGTTTTTCAATGGCAAAAATCAATGAATATTGTAAATGCACAAACAGTAATATCTCCACATTGCAAGGTGCAATTCTGAAATTTTTTGCTTTTTCCTGTTAATCCTAGCATGATAAAGAAGATTCAAAGAGAGTGAGATGCCAGCTCCTTTCATTCAGTCAGTAGCTTCAAACATTTCTGGTATATGAAAAACATGTTTTTCAATGGCAAAAATCAATGAATATTGTAAATGCACAAACAGTAATATCTCCACATTGCAAGGTGCAATTCTGAAATTTTTTGCTTTTTCCTGCTAATCCTAGCATGATAAAGAAGATTCAGAGTGAGATGCCAGCTCCTTTCAATCAGTCAGTAGCTTCAAACATTTCTGGTATATGAAAAACATGTTTTTCAACGGCAAAAATCAATGAATATTGTAAATGCACAAACAGTAATATCTCCACATTGCACGGTGCAATTCTGAAATTTTTAGCTTTTTCCTGTTAATCCTAGCATGATAAAGAAGATTCAGAGAGTGAGATGCCAGCTCCTTTCATTCAGTCAGTAGCTTCAAACATTTCTGGTATATGAAAAACATGTTTTTCAATGGCAAAAATCAATGAATATTGTAAATGCACAAACAGTAATATCTCCACATTGCAAGGTGCAATTCTGAAATTGTTTGCTTTTTCCTGCTAATCCTAGCATGATAAAGAAGATTCAGAGTGAGATGCCAGCTCCTTTCATTCAGTCAGTAGCTTCAAACATTTCTGGTATATGAAAAACGTTTTTCAATGGCAAAAATCAATGAATATTGTAAATGCACAAACAGTAATATCTCCACATTGCAAGGTGCAATTCTGAAATTTTTTGCTTTTTCCTGCTAATCCTAGCATGATAAAGAAGATTCAAAGAGAGTGAGATGCCAGCTCCTTTCAATCAGTCAGTAGCTTCAAACATTTCTGGTATATGAAAAACATGTTTTTCAATGGCAAAAATCAATGAATATTGTAAATGCACAAACAGTAATATCTCCACATTGCACGGTGCAATTCTGAAATTTTTTGCTTTTTCCTGCTAATCCTAGCATGATAAAGAAGATTCAAAGAGAGTGAGATGCCAGCTCCTTTCATTCAGTCAGTAGCTTCAAACATTTCTGGACGTTTTTCAATGGCAAAAATCAATGAATATTGTAAATGCACAAACAGTAATATCTCCACATTGCAAGGTGCAATTCTGAAATTTTTTGCTTTTTCCTGTTAATCCTAGCATGATAAAGAAGATTCAAAGAGAGTGAGATGCCAGCTCCTTTCATTCAGTCAGTAGCTTCAAACATTTCTGGTATATGAAAAACATGTTTTTCAATGGCAAAAATCAATGAATATTGTAAATGCACAAACAGTAATATCTCCACATTGCAAGGTGCAATTCTGAAATTTTTTGCTTTATCCTGCTAATCCTAGCATGATAAAGAAGATTCAAAGAGAGTGAGATGCCAGCTCCTTTCATTCAGTCAGTAGCTTCAAACATTTCTGGTATATGAAAAACATGTTTTTCAATGGCAAAAATCAATGAATATTGTAAATGCACAAACAGTAATATCTCCACATTGCACGGTGCAATTCTGAAATTTTTAGCTTTTTCCTGTTAATCCTAGCATGATAAAGAAGATTCAAAGAGAGTGAGATGCCAGCTCCTTTCATTCAGTCAGTAGCTTCAAACATTTCTGGTATATGAAAAACATGTTTTTCAATGGCAAAAATCAATGAATATTGTAAATGCACAAACAGTAATATCTCCACATTGCAAGGTGCAATTCTGAAATTGTTTGCTTTTTCCTGCTAATCCTAGCATGATAAAGAAGATTCAGAGTGAGATGCCAGCTCCTTTCATTCAGTCAGTAGCTTCAAACATTTCTGGTATATGAAAAACATGTTTTTCAATGGCAAAAATCAATGAATATTGTAAATGCACAAACAGTAATATCTCCACATTGCAAGGTGCAATTCTGAAATTTTTTGCTTTTTCCTGCTAATCCTAGCATGATAAAGAAGATTCAAAGAGAGTGAGATGCCAGCTCCTTTCATTCAGTCAGTAGCTTCAAACATTTCTGGTATATGAAAAACATGTTTTTCAATGGCAAAAATCAATGAATATTGTAAATGCACAAACAGTAATATCTCCACATTGCAAGGTGCAATTCTGAAATTTTTTGCTTTTTCCTGCTAATCCTAGCATGATAAAGAAGATTCAAAGAGAGTGAGATGCCAGCTCCTTTCATTCAGTCAGTAGCTTCAAACATTTCTGGTATATGAAAAACATGTTTTTCAATGGCAAAAATCAATGAATATTGTAAATGCACAAACAGTAATATCTCCACATTGCACGGTGCAATTCTGAAATTTTTAGCTTTTTCCTGTTAATCCTAGCATGATAAAGAAGATTCAAAGAGAGTGAGATGCCAGCTCCTTTCATTCAGTCAGTAGCTTCAAACATTTCTGGTATATGAAAAACATGTTTTTCAATGGCAAAAATCAATGAATATTGTAAATGCACAAACAGTAATATCTCCACATTGCAAGGTGCAATTCTGAAATTGTTTGCTTTTTCCTGCTAATCCTAGCATGATAAAGAAGATTCAGAGTGAGATGCCAGCTCCTTTCATTCAGTCAGTAGCTTCAAACATTTCTGGTATATGAAAAACATGTTTTTCAATGGCAAAAATCAATGAATATTGTAAATGCACAAACAGTAATATCTCCACATTGCAAGGTGCAATTCTGAAATTTTTTGCTTTTTCCTGCTAATCCTAGCATGATAAAGAAGATTCAAAGAGAGTGAGATGCCAGCTCCTTTCATTCAGTCAGTAGCTTCAAACATTTCTGGTATATGAAAAACATGTTTTTCAATGGCAAAAATCAATGAATATTGTAAATGCACAAACAGTAATATCTCCACATTGCAAGGTGCAATTCTGAAATTTTTTGCTTTTTCCTGCTAATCCTAGCATGATAAAGAAGATTCAAAGAGAGTGAGATGCCAGCTCCTTTCATTCAGTCAGTAGCTTCAAACATTTCTGGTATATGAAAAACATGTTTTTCAATGGCAAAAATCAATGAATATTGTAAATGCACAAACAGTAATATCTCCACATTGCACGGTGCAATTCTGAAATTTTTAGCTTTTTCCTGTTAATCCTAGCATGATAAAGAAGATTCAAAGAGAGTGAGACGCCAGCTCCTTTCATTCAGTCAGTAGCTTCAAACATTTCTGGTATATGAAAAACATGTTTTTCAATGGCAAAAATCAATGAATATTGTAAATGCACAAACAGTAATATCTCCACATTGCAAGGTGCAATTCTGAAATTTTTTGCTTTTTCCTGCTAATCCTAGCATGATAAAGAAGATTCAAAGAGAGTGAGATGCCAGCTCCTTTCATTCAGTCAGTAGCTTCAAACATTTCTGGTATATGAAAAACATGTTTTTCAATGGCAAAAATCAATGAATATTGTAAATGCACAAACAGTAATATCTCCACATTGCACGGTGCAATTCTGAAATTTTTAGCTTTTTCCTGTTAATCCTAGCATGATAAAGAAGATTCAAAGAGAGTGAGATGCCAGCTCCTTTCATTCAGTCAGTAGCTTCAAACATTTCTGGTATATGAAAAACATGTTTTTCAATGGCAAAAATCAATGAATATTGTAAATGCACAAACAGTAATATCTCCACATTGCAAGGTGCAATTCTGAAATTTTTTGCTTTTTCCTGTTAATCCTAGCATGATAAAGAAGATTCAAAGAGAGTGAGATGCCAGCTCCTTTCATTCAGTCAGTAGCTTCAAACATTTCTGGTATATGAAAAACATGTTTTTCAATGGCAAAAATCAATGAATATTGTAAATGCACAAACAGTAATATCTCCACATTGCAAGGTGCAATTCTGAAATTTTTTGCTTTTTCCTGTTAATCCTAGCATGATAAAGAAGATTCAAAGAGAGTGAGATGCCAGCTCCTTTCATTCAGTCAGTAGCTTCAAACATTTCTGGTATATGAAAAACATGTTTTTCAATGGCAAAAATCAATGAATATTGTAAATGCACAAACAGTAATATCTCCACATTGCAAGGTGCAATTCTGAAATTTTTTGCTTTTTCCTGCTAATCCTAGCATGATAAAGAAGATTCAGAGTGAGATGCCAGCTCCTTTCAATCAGTCAGTAGCTTCAAACATTTCTGGTATATGAAAAACATGTTTTTCAACGGCAAAAATCAATGAATATTGTAAATGCACAAACAGTAATATCTCCACATTGCACGGTGCAATTCTGAAATTTTTAGCTTTTTCCTGTTAATCCTAGCATGATAAAGAAGATTCAGAGAGTGAGATGCCAGCTCCTTTCATTCAGTCAGTAGCTTCAAACATTTCTGGTATATGAAAAACATGTTTTTCAATGGCAAAAATCAATGAATATTGTAAATGCACAAACAGTAATATCTCCACATTGCAAGGTGCAATTCTGAAATTGTTTGCTTTTTCCTGCTAATCCTAGCATGATAAAGAAGATTCAGAGTGAGATGCCAGCTCCTTTCATTCAGTCAGTAGCTTCAAACATTTCTGGTATATGAAAAACGTTTTTCAATGGCAAAAATCAATGAATATTGTAAATGCACAAACAGTAATATCTCCACATTGCAAGGTGCAATTCTGAAATTTTTTGCTTTTTCCTGCTAATCCTAGCATGATAAAGAAGATTCAAAGAGAGTGAGATGCCAGCTCCTTTCAATCAGTCAGTAGCTTCAAACATTTCTGGTATATGAAAAACATGTTTTTCAATGGCAAAAATCAATGAATATTGTAAATGCACAAACAGTAATATCTCCACATTGCACGGTGCAATTCTGAAATTTTTTGCTTTTTCCTGCTAATCCTAGCATGATAAAGAAGATTCAAAGAGAGTGAGATGCCAGCTCCTTTCATTCAGTCAGTAGCTTCAAACATTTCTGGACGTTTTTCAATGGCAAAAATCAATGAATATTGTAAATGCACAAACAGTAATATCTCCACATTGCAAGGTGCAATTCTGAAATTTTTTGCTTTTTCCTGTTAATCCTAGCATGATAAAGAAGATTCAAAGAGAGTGAGATGCCAGCTCCTTTCATTCAGTCAGTAGCTTCAAACATTTCTGGTATATGAAAAACATGTTTTTCAATGGCAAAAATCAATGAATATTGTAAATGCACAAACAGTAATATCTCCACATTGCAAGGTGCAATTCTGAAATTTTTTGCTTTATCCTGCTAATCCTAGCATGATAAAGAAGATTCAAAGAGAGTGAGATGCCAGCTCCTTTCATTCAGTCAGTAGCTTCAAACATTTCTGGTATATGAAAAACATGTTTTTCAATGGCAAAAATCAATGAATATTGTAAATGCACAAACAGTAATATCTCCACATTGCACGGTGCAATTCTGAAATTTTTAGCTTTTTCCTGTTAATCCTAGCATGATAAAGAAGATTCAAAGAGAGTGAGATGCCAGCTCCTTTCATTCAGTCAGTAGCTTCAAACATTTCTGGTATATGAAAAACATGTTTTTCAATGGCAAAAATCAATGAATATTGTAAATGCACAAACAGTAATATCTCCACATTGCAAGGTGCAATTCTGAAATTTTTTGCTTTTTCCTGTTAATCCTAGCATGATAAAGAAGATTCAAAGAGAGTGAGATGCCAGCTCCTTTCATTCAGTCAGTAGCTTCAAACATTTCTGGTATATGAAAAACATGTTTTTCAATGGCAAAAATCAATGAATATTGTAAATGCACAAACAGTAATATCTCCACATTGCAAGGTGCAATTCTGAAATTTTTTGCTTTTTCCTGCTAATCCTAGCATGATAAAGAAGATTCAGAGTGAGATGCCAGCTCCTTTCAATCAGTCAGTAGCTTCAAACATTTCTGGTATATGAAAAACATGTTTTTCAACGGCAAAAATCAATGAATATTGTAAATGCACAAACAGTAATATCTCCACATTGCACGGTGCAATTCTGAAATTTTTAGCTTTTTCCTGTTAATCCTAGCATGATAAAGAAGATTCAGAGAGTGAGATGCCAGCTCCTTTCATTCAGTCAGTAGCTTCAAACATTTCTGGTATATGAAAAACATGTTTTTCAATGGCAAAAATCAATGAATATTGTAAATGCACAAACAGTAATATCTCCACATTGCAAGGTGCAATTCTGAAATTGTTTGCTTTTTCCTGCTAATCCTAGCATGATAAAGAAGATTCAGAGTGAGATGCCAGCTCCTTTCATTCAGTCAGTAGCTTCAAACATTTCTGGTATATGAAAAACGTTTTTCAATGGCAAAAATCAATGAATATTGTAAATGCACAAACAGTAATATCTCCACATTGCAAGGTGCAATTCTGAAATTTTTTGCTTTTTCCTGCTAATCCTAGCATGATAAAGAAGATTCAAAGAGAGTGAGATGCCAGCTCCTTTCAATCAGTCAGTAGCTTCAAACATTTCTGGTATATGAAAAACATGTTTTTCAATGGCAAAAATCAATGAATATTGTAAATGCACAAACAGTAATATCTCCACATTGCACGGTGCAATTCTGAAATTTTTTGCTTTTTCCTGCTAATCCTAGCATGATAAAGAAGATTCAAAGAGAGTGAGATGCCAGCTCCTTTCATTCAGTCAGTAGCTTCAAACATTTCTGGACGTTTTTCAATGGCAAAAATCAATGAATATTGTAAATGCACAAACAGTAATATCTCCACATTGCAAGGTGCAATTCTGAAATTTTTTGCTTTTTCCTGTTAATCCTAGCATGATAAAGAAGATTCAAAGAGAGTGAGATGCCAGCTCCTTTCATTCAGTCAGTAGCTTCAAACATTTCTGGTATATGAAAAACATGTTTTTCAATGGCAAAAATCAATGAATATTGTAAATGCACAAACAGTAATATCTCCACATTGCAAGGTGCAATTCTGAAATTTTTGCTTTATCCTGCTAATCCTAGCATGATAAAGAAGATTCAAAGAGAGTGAGATGCCAGCTCCTTTCATTCAGTCAGTAGCTTCAAACATTTCTGGTATATGAAAAACATGTTTTTCAATGGCAAAAATCAATGAATATTGTAAATGCACAAACAGTAATATCTCCACATTGCACGGTGCAATTCTGAAATTTTTAGCTTTTTCCTGTTAATCCTAGCATGATAAAGAAGATTCAAAGAGAGTGAGATGCCAGCTCCTTTCATTCAGTCAGTAGCTTCAAACATTTCTGGTATATGAAAAACATGTTTTTCAATGGCAAAAATCAATGAATATTGTAAATGCACAAACAGTAATATCTCCACATTGCAAGGTGCAATTCTGAAATTGTTTGCTTTTTCCTGCTAATCCTAGCATGATAAAGAAGATTCAGAGTGAGATGCCAGCTCCTTTCATTCAGTCAGTAGCTTCAAACATTTCTGGTATATGAAAAACATGTTTTTCAATGGCAAAAATCAATGAATATTGTAAATGCACAAACAGTAATATCTCCACATTGCAAGGTGCAATTCTGAAATTTTTTGCTTTTTCCTGCTAATCCTAGCATGATAAAGAAGATTCAAAGAGAGTGAGATGCCAGCTCCTTTCATTCAGTCAGTAGCTTCAAACATTTCTGGTATATGAAAAACATGTTTTTCAATGGCAAAAATCAATGAATATTGTAAATGCACAAACAGTAATATCTCCACATTGCAAGGTGCAATTCTGAAATTTTTTGCTTTTTCCTGCTAATCCTAGCATGATAAAGAAGATTCAAAGAGAGTGAGATGCCAGCTCCTTTCATTCAGTCAGTAGCTTCAAACATTTCTGGTATATGAAAAACATGTTTTTCAATGGCAAAAATCAATGAATATTGTAAATGCACAAACAGTAATATCTCCACATTGCACGGTGCAATTCTGAAATTTTTAGCTTTTTCCTGTTAATCCTAGCATGATAAAGAAGATTCAAAGAGAGTGAGATGCCAGCTCCTTTCATTCAGTCAGTAGCTTCAAACATTTCTGGTATATGAAAAACATGTTTTTCAATGGCAAAAATCAATGAATATTGTAAATGCACAAACAGTAATATCTCCACATTGCAAGGTGCAATTCTGAAATTGTTTGCTTTTTCCTGCTAATCCTAGCATGATAAAGAAGATTCAGAGTGAGATGCCAGCTCCTTTCATTCAGTCAGTAGCTTCAAACATTTCTGGTATATGAAAAACATGTTTTTCAATGGCAAAAATCAATGAATATTGTAAATGCACAAACAGTAATATCTCCACATTGCAAGGTGCAATTCTGAAATTTTTTGCTTTTTCCTGCTAATCCTAGCATGATAAAGAAGATTCAAAGAGAGTGAGATGCCAGCTCCTTTCATTCAGTCAGTAGCTTCAAACATTTCTGGTATATGAAAAACATGTTTTTCAATGGCAAAAATCAATGAATATTGTAAATGCACAAACAGTAATATCTCCACATTGCAAGGTGCAATTCTGAAATTTTTTGCTTTTTCCTGCTAATCCTAGCATGATAAAGAAGATTCAAAGAGAGTGAGATGCCAGCTCCTTTCATTCAGTCAGTAGCTTCAAACATTTCTGGTATATGAAAAACATGTTTTTCAATGGCAAAAATCAATGAATATTGTAAATGCACAAACAGTAATATCTCCACATTGCACGGTGCAATTCTGAAATTTTTAGCTTTTTCCTGTTAATCCTAGCATGATAAAGAAGATTCAAAGAGAGTGAGATGCCAGCTCCTTTCATTCAGTCAGTAGCTTCAAACATTTCTGGTATATGAAAACATGTTTTTCAATGGCAAAAATCAATGAATATTGTAAATGCACAAACAGTAATATCTCCACATTGCAAGGTGCAATTCTGAAATTTTTTGCTTTTTCCTGTTAATCCTAGCATGATAAGAAGATTCAAAGAGAGTGAGATGCCAGCTCCTTTCATTCAGTCAGTAGCTTCAAACATTTCTGGTAT